>NC_056747.1:672369814-672619814 GCF_019279795.1 Protopterus annectens | reverse complement strand
AACATGGTTAAAACCACACATTACTAATGAGCAAATCCTCCTTGCTAATTACAATATACTAAGAGTAGACCGACTAAACAAAAAAGGAGGTGGTATAGCTATAATATTTAAGCAGCATCTAGACATCCAGATCTTAAAGTTAGCAGCTCCCCAAATAGGTAAGAAAGAAATAATATATGCCATCCTTAAAATAAACCAAAATAAAACCCTAAACATAATAGGTTGCTACTTCCTACCTGGCCACAACATCCCTCCACTTGAAAACCTCCTCAGCTGGACTACCCACCACCTACCCCAAGAAACTTTAATTCTAGGAGACTTCAACACTGACTGGCAATCCTGCTGTAGCAACCACCCAACCCATCATGTAAATATTCATGGCTTCACCCAACTAGTCCAGTCACCTACTAGGATAAATAACTCCAACAGACACACTACCCTTGATTGGATACTAGTCAATAAGAACCCCCAATCATATATAGCAGGCTGCTTATCTGACAGCCTCAGTGATCACTCCCCAACCTTCTTACTAAGAAAACACCTTTATAAAGCAAAACCCATCATCTACCATCAAATACGCAAAAAAAAATAACTTCAACCCTCTCTCATTCAGCTCATCCCTAAAAGACTGTAACTGGCAACCTCTAAAATACCTCAAACTAGATGACGCAGTTGACTACTTTAATAAAACATTCCTAAGCATCCTTAATTACCACGTCCCCATAAGATATTCCCGAACTAGAGCCCAACAATCCCCATGGCTACAAAAAAAACACGAAGTTTGAAATGAAAAACAGGGATAAAGCATGGGACAACTGGCACAAAACCAAAACCCCCTCTACTAGGCAAAAATTCCTAGAACTACGCAATAGAACCAAAAAGCTTATAAAACAGGACAAAATCCAATACTACCAGTCTGCCCTTACCTCCTCCCAACATAACCCCAAAAAATTCTGGTCCTCAATAAACTCCATCCTCCACCCAGGTAAAGTAAGTACACCCACTCCTAACTTAACTTATTCCTCCAAAAATATTGCTACCTCTTTCAACAATCCCTTCACACAAACCGTACTATCACTAGCTAGACAACACAACCCCCCCTTAAACCCACACCATCAACTAGAACTAACAATCTCCCAACTAGCTTCTCTTTCTCTCCTGTTCCTACATCCAAAATAAAACAACTACTAACTAAACTTAAAACCACCATATTAGCAGCAGACTACCTCCCAGGTGAATACATTCATCTTGCAGCTGATGCTCTAGCCTACCCTGTATCACTCTTGATTAACAGATCTCTGTCAGAAAGTTATGTTCCTACACTATGGAAAGTCTCATACATAATTCCCCTATACAAAGGAGGCCCCTCCACAGATCTAACCAATTACCACCCCATAGCTATTCTCTCGCCACTCTCCAAAATACTAGAGAGATGCATTCATTCTCAAATCACCTCCTTGCTAACAACATCCTCTCCAGCACACAACACGGTTTCCGACCTAACCATAGCAACACCACCGCCTTACTCTCTTTCTCTAACACTATCCTACAAAATAAAAATGCAGGTTGTCTCTCCTCAGCTACCTTCCTAGACCTCTGTAAAGCTTTCGATATGGTCCCACACAAACAACTCATATCTCTTCTCAATAACCTATCCTTCTCTCAACCAGTCATCAACTGGTTTCGGAGTTACCTATCTGACTGCCAACAAGCAGTTTGGCAGGATAACCTATCCCCCCAACTACCAGTTTCCATAGGAGCTCCCCAAGGGTCCATCCTGGGGCCCCTACTCTTCTCTATTTTCACCAATAATCTAGCCTCAGCCACAACACATGGCACACTCATACAATATGCAGATGACTCAACCATCATCTGCACAGCCCACTCCCTACCAGAACTGCAAAAAGTCACACAGGAAGCATTTTCTTCTATTGAAACTTGGTTATCCGATGCCCAACTAATACTCAACCCAAACAAAACAAAATTACTAATCTTCCAACCCACCAAACTTACACTAGACAGCTCTCACTTTAACATCACAGCAAAAGACAACACCACCATCCATCCTACAGAACACACCAAATTACTAGGAGTAGAAATAGACAATAAACTGAACTTTGACATTCACATTTCCATGACCATTAAAAAAGTGCACAAAAAAACTAGGAGCATTATATAGAAATCAGCAACTACTTACCAAAGCAGCTAAAATTTCGGTAGCAAATTCTCATCTTATCTCTACCCTACTCTATGCCTCTCCAATATTTACTAACCTTAGACAATGTAATATAAATAAGCTCGAAACCTGCTGCAACAAAATCGCCAAATTCACCACAGGAGCTTCCTACCATACTCACCACTGTCTCTCACTAGCAGAATTGGGCTGGCTAGAGCTCCCCCACCTCCTTCAATGGTACCAACTCGCACTCGCCCACAAACTAATAAACCAACCACTAAAAGTCCCATCCCCCATCCCTCCAGAATATACTCCAATCCTACATAACCACGAGACCACTAAGATCCAGCCACAAAAACCTCCTATAGGTCACAAGAGCCATTAACTCTGCTGGAGAAGCATTATTCTCCTGCATTATAGCCAAACTCTGGAACTCCCTCCCATCCTCAATTACCTCTGTAACTTCTTGCACCCACTTTAAATCCTTACTAAAGTCACACTCCAAAACTTGCCAGATATGCCCTTGCAACCCCCCCCCTCTAATACCATTCACTTCCCTCCACCCACTACCTCTCTCAGCCCCCTATCAACAACCTACTCTTAGCAAGCTTGGCAACTCATGTTCCCAGCTACCTACCACATAATATTAACTTCTTGTAGCAACAACTGCTAATGGCTGTTATGTAACTCAAAAACAGTTTGTATCAATTGTTCACTGATGAATCTCAACTACATTTTAACCATGATTAGTATATGTCAACATTTTAAAATTGTCCTATGCTCTACAGCTGTTTTACATCTGTTTTCTTCTTGTCTTGCATCCTTAACTGGACTAATGTCTATATTTAAATGCTATGTTTTTTAACTGTATAATGCAAATAATAATGTGGAGCTTTTCTCCCCGGGCCTCCGCTGAAAATGGACCTGTGTCCAGTCGGACTCTCCCGGTCAACAAATGTAAATAAATAAATAGTTTTATGTCTTCTTACTTTGTTACTTGAGTTGTTCATTACTATGTTATTATGTGCTGTAAAGTAGTATGCACTATATCATATTCTGTATTATGTATCATTTGTTTATCCATTGTTATGTATATATGTTAATCTGGAGCTTATGCCTCTGCTGAAAATGGACCTGTGTCCAGTCGGACTATCCTGGTTAACAAATGTAAAATAAATAAAATAAGAATGATGATCTCAGAGTTATAGACTCCTACAGAAAGGTAGCATCATTGCTTGTGAGTCTGCTTAGCCTGATAAATTGTCCCTTAACAATTCCTTTCTTCATATGGAATGGATGCATACTCTTCTTGTGTAGATACTGATTAATAAAAGTTTCTTTTCTATGTATCCTGCTCTCCATGGTGTAGTTGTCATGTCCAACTTCAGTCAATATCCAGATAGTTGATCTTGCTCCCATGCCCACTCATGATGAATTTCAAAAAGACTGTGCTGTTGTTGAGGGAGTAAAAATTTTTAAATTCTAACTCAGAACGTTTCCATAAGAAGCCTAAGTTGTCTATGTATCTCCTGTAGAAGATGACCTTGGAGGATAAAGGGTAGGATTTCAAATTTTCTTCTTCCCACCAGGCCACTGCAAGATTAGCAAAGGCAAGGGCTACCGTTGCTCCCATGGCAACTACTATCTTCTGCTTGTAAAGTTTGCAAGCACAAGTAAAGAAATTGTTATCCAGTGCTAGTTGCAACAAGGCGCAAACAATGTTAATCAAACCATTGTCTAAGTTGGTAAAGTTGGTTAAGGTAGTTTCTTACAAATTTGATCCCTGTATTATGTTGAATACAAGTATAAAGGGACAAAACATCAACAGCTGCAAATACACACCCCTCCAGTGGCATTTGAACATTTCTCAACAGTTCTAATAAATGCTAGGAGTCTCTCAAGTAAAATTCAGAAGCCTGTACAATGGGGTTTAATAAGTGATCTAAAAACCATGAAATGGGCTCCATCTTATAGTTGTCGACTACTGGTCTGAAGTGGGGATTTTCTTTATTTTTATGTACTTTCAGAATTCCAAAGACTCTCACCATCTTAGGGAGCTCAACTTGTAGAAAAGACTAAGTTTTTGCATCTATTTCACCTTGACTTAACAAGTCAAAAAGTATGTGGTCTATCACTGAAAAGCTTTTGTTAATCTTCTCTTTGGTGATTTCCTCATTTATTTATTTTTTATTTTACATTTGTTGACTGGGATTGTCTGACTGAGCTGAAATAGCCCTTTTTCAGCAGAGGCCCAGGGAGAAAAGCTCCACAAACATTACAGCAATTTAATACATTTAAGGAAAATGAGTATTTTTGCAGTACATGTCAATAAATCTATTATCATAACAGTTATCATCACTCAGTAAATTACAGATGGCCATTGCATAATCTTTTGTGTCCATTACTACTTTGTGCCCCCTTATCTGCTTTCATAATGTGGATCTCTTCATTCCTCAACAGTTCTTTTTAGGCATCCCTTTCTTCTTTTGTTAAATTGTGTGCTCAGGGTCTACTACCCAGTCCCTTACAAAAGTCTTCACAGCAATTATGAAACACCTGCAGTGTGTTGTGCAGTGTAGGATTGTATGTACTTTTCTTTCTAACAATATCAGTTCGAACTTCAAAGTGTGGAATGTCTTGCAAAATGTATTTTAGATTCAGTTTGCGTACATGCATTTTAAAATCCACTACTGTCTGGGTAATGTTCACCCTTTGTGTCAGAATGAAGAAAAACCTTTGGCTAAAACATTGTGATGGTAATTATTCAAATTAAAGTCACTCAGGTTCAAAATTTCAAAGTCAAAATTCATTTTTTTTTCTTTTTGTTCTTCCTTCCTTTCTCCCTGTTATTTTTCTTCCCTCCTGTCTGCCATTTTGATGCTCTGATACTCCCTGATGGGTGCAATAAAAAAGGAGCTGGGGAGAGAATAGGGGGTAGTAGTGTCTGTTGTGTCATTGGTAGCTTCAGTGACTGGTTGAATCACTTTATTTAAACAGTTCTTCTGCTCTTGATTTGTTATAGGGACAGTATTGGTGGTTAGCATGGGGTTGGTACCTTCAGTGGTTAAATTAGAGGTTTCAACGGATAAGCTGTACCCTTTTTATAAGCTTCTGAGTCCCTCTTCAACTTGTTTTTCTTTCTGTTAATAATGGTCACAGAAAGCCTTTCTGCTTTGACTGCAGTAAGACTGTTTGATTTTTTCATCGAACAGCCGAATTTCTTCATTTAGACAGCTTATTTTGAGTTTGTAATCAGCTATCAAAACTTTCATCAGGTTAATACCTGTATCATTAAACTTTTCAGGGTAACCCGATTCAAAATAGGTCTCTAGAAAGACATTCTTTGTGAAGTCTACTAACTAAGCAACATCCACTGCCTGACCAATTGGCTTTTGACTATTGACCTTTTATTTGTAAGGGTGAGACTCTAAAAAGGAGAAAAGAATTGACAATTGATTTTCTAAACACAGTTGATGCGGAAGTTAATTGTTCCTTGTGGTTCACTAGTTTGACATCTAAATAATCTACTGTGAAAATTTGTAAAAGTGGAAAATTGTTGTGTGATTTGCTGATATGTGTCAGCAAATGTTTCACAAGTACAAAATGTTTACTAAACAATATAATATGTCATTCAGAAATCTAGTATATATGATGACATTCTGAAGCATTTTATGTATTTTGTCAAAATACTGTCAATCAATCGTGAGCAAGGGTAGGAGATAAGAAGAGCAGCATCTATCAAGGCTCTCATAGGGGGTCGAATCGCTTTTTTTATCTTAGAGGGATCCCAAACATTACTGGACTTTGGAGGAACATTAAAATTGCAAACAATTGTAAACTATTGTGTACTGGAGGTTGGAAAGCACTGTTTTCAACCCCTAGGACCAGGACTAATTTCCTACATCACCACACAACAATTTTTAAATTTAACTTGTGTGTGTACATTTTAAGTCTATGATTGCTTTAGCTAAATCACCTGTGACACTAGGAATAAAAGTAAAGTCCCAGTGCTAGTAAGTAACAACCATTTCCTTTCAATGTTAACACTCAGGTGTTGTTGTATCTGATTAAAGTCACCTTTGTTATTCAGTGATGATCCTAGGTGGCCCCCTCTTCACAAGGGAGTCTAAAGTTATACCAACTAATACCGCCTGTCTTGTTGTTGGTGGAAGAATCATGGTTTCATGGTTGTAATTGTCACCTTTGTTTATGTTTGTTATTTTTGTTTTGTTGTATTTTGTGCCTTTTTATTCTCTATTATCATGCGATGACACCTTTCGTTGACAGCATCTGCTCTTCATTAGCATCTGCCATCGCAGTCCACCGATCCAGTACATGTGTGAATTTCTAGTGCCTCTGAAAGGCGTTGTATTAGCTGTTAAACACAAGATAGGTGTTAAGCTGATGATAAGCTACAAGCTTTTGTAAAGTTTACTTTTTATTGTCTTAAGTTTATTGAAGTGCAAATGCGCTTTGAAAGATGCGCATCTAATCATATTTAAAATGCAAAAAGCAGTGTCTATTTTTATGACATTATCTAAAAATTAAAATTTGATCTATTAAAGTTTTATTGTGTTTTACAATTAAATTTACAATGGTTTTCAATAGTAAGTTACAATGTGTTTGAAAAAGAACTCGTCATTGTCGTTGAGTAATAATCCAATAAGAAGTGTAAAAGAAGTCCTTTGGAGAGTCCTTTTTAAAGAGATTTGGAAAAAGTCCACAAGGGAAATATTTCTTAGCCAGCAATTTTTTTTAGCTTAAGTACCTTGTCCATGAGTAAATGAGTTTTCTGTTTTGTGTTTTCTAGAAATGTCGTTTTTCGCTGAATGTCACAGTCTTTTGTAATAAAAATACTATTATTTGTCTGAAAGTGCAAGCCTAAAGTCCCCATCTGATTAAAAAGGGAAAACAGTGTTATTCGTTAGATTACCTGTAGCAGTATTGCCCGGAGGTGGCTGGTCCTGTAGACCCATTCCCGGCCTTTCCGTTGCCGGATACCTCTGGTTTGAGTAATGCTATTAGCTACATTTGTTGGAAACTCACCCGACCCGAGCCAGTGCTTGTACACTTGTTGGACCGCCCCACTAGGTAACGAATTGCTGCCCTGCTGGGAATAAGCTGTCCACCACTTATTGCGGTTTCGGTGTCGTAGGTTGAAAGCTGGTTTCTTGATGTTCGTGGTTCAGGTTAATTTTGCTGTAAAAAGAGGCATTCAACATTTGTTCAATCTATCTTTCTTGTTAAATTTGGTCAGAAGAGTAGCAACAGTATCTTTCTTGTTGTGTTTACTTATTCACAGGGGTCGCTACCAAGATATGTGGTGTGTTCATGCGATATTGACTCAACACAAAACATTTGTTCAGGAAACGCTGAACCAGTAAGAATTAGCTATTGCACAGGAGTCTCTTCTTTCAACAACAGTTCAGTAGTTCTGAGTTAAAACAATATTTATTGTGCAAAACACACGTATTTTTCTCAGAGGTTAAAATCACTGGTCAGCGAACGAAAAACACTTTTTGTGTTTTTAACTTCTTCCTAATAATTGATTTTAAACCTCTTTGTGTTTTGCGTGAGAACTCCTGCCAGCTTTTTTGTCTCGCTGGTTTTAGCGTTACTTTATTACTGATTGTATCATTAAACAAGTTGGCCAGATCTTTGTAGAGGGGGTCACTGGTATTCACACCATTTGGAAATTTATAAACTCTTAGCCTGAAAGGTACACATTCAAGGTGTATGCATTCTTCTAAATAAAGAATTTCGTTCTGCCATGTGTTGTTCTTGGTTACCATGTTTTCTAGTCTATAAATGTGTTTTTTACACACCTCTATTTGAAGGTGATTATCGTAATCAGTGGAAGTATCAGTCTCTGTTCTATTTTGATTGCTAAGACTGCTATAATAGAATGGGTTGTCTATACTTTTGGAGATAAATTCAAAAATCTTTAAAGTGAGAGGTTTGCTGAGTGCGTCTTCGCCACTTCCTGGGTTTTCTACTCAAACTCAAGGATTACCTGATACTGTGGCACAAGAGACAAGGAGCTCCAGTGACAACAGCAGACAACTATATACAGGTATGGAGAATTTATTTGAATTTATCTCCAAAAGTGTAGACAACCCATTCTCTTATAGCAGCCTTAGAGATCAAAATAGAACAGAGACTGATACTTCCACTGATTATAATAATCACCTTCAAACAGAGGTGTGTAAAAAAGATATTTATAGACTTGAAAACTTGATAACCAAGTACAAAACATGGCAGTATGAAATTCTCTATTTAGAAAAAATGCACACACTTTGAATGTGTACCTTTCAGGCTAAGAGTTTACAAATTTCCAAATGGTATGAATACCAGTGTCTCCCCCCTATAAAGATCTGGTCAAATTGTTTAATGATACAGGTATTAACCTGATGAAACTTTTGATAGCTGATTATAAACTCAAAACAAGCTGTCTAAAAGAAGAAATTTGGCTGCTGGATGAAAAAAATCAAACAGTTTCACTGCTTTCCCCAATTTGTCAATTTATATACTGGTATTACAGTCAAAGCAGAAAGGCTTTCCATGACAATTATTAACAGAAGAAAAATTGAAGAGGGACTTGGAAGCTTATGAAAAGGGTACAGCTTATGTGTTGAAAACCTCTTATTTAACCACTGAAGGTGCAAACTCCTTGCTAACTACCAATACTGTCCCTGTAACAAATCAAGACCAGAGAGACAGTTCGAATAACGTGGTTCACCAGTCACTGGAGCTACCAATGACACAACAGACACTACTACCCCCTATTCTCTCCCCAGTTCCTTTTTTATTGCATCCATCAGGGAGCATCAGAACACCAAAATGGCAGACAGGAGGGAAGTAAAAGAATAGGGAGAAAGGAAGGAAGAACAAAAAGAAAAAAAATGAATTCGGACTTTGAACTTTTGAACCTGAGTGACGTTAATTTGAATAATTACCATTGTGATGTTTTAGCCAAAGGTTTTTCTTTCATTCCAACACAAAGGATGAACGTTACCCAGACCCAGTGGATTTTAAAAAGTATGTATGCAAATTAAATCTAAAATACATTTTGATGATTGAAATTATATTGTTAAAAAGCACACTGCAGGTGTTTCATGATCATTGGGAAAAAAAGCTTTCATAAGAGACTGGGCACTAGACCCCGAGCACACAATTTAACAAAACAAGAAAGGGATGTCTTAAAAGAACTGCTGAGAAATGAAGAGATCTGCATTATGAAAGCAGCTAAGGGGGGCACAAAGTAATGAACAAAAAAGATTATGCAATAGCCATCTAATTTATTGAGTGATGAGAACTGTTATGAGGAAACCACCAAAGAAAAGATTAACAAAAGCTTTTCAGTGATAGACTTCACTTTTTGACCTATTAAGTCAAGGTGAATAGATGTAGAAACTTATTCTTTTCTAAAGTTGAGCTCCATAAGACGGTGAGAGTCTTCGGAATTCCAAAAGTACATAAAAATAAAGAAAACCCTCCTTCAGACCAGTATTCGCTGCAGACAACTATAAGATGCCAATTTCATGGTTTTTAGATAATTTATTAAACCCCATTGTAAAGGCTTCTGAATTTTACTTGAGACACTCCTGGCATTCATTAGAACTGTTGAATAATGTTCAAATGCCAGTGGAGAAGTGTGTGTTTGCAGCTGTTGATGTTGTGTCCCTATATACCCATCTTCAACAGAATATAAGGGTCTAATTCATAAGGAACTACCTAACCAACTGTACCAACTTAAACAATGGTTTGATTAAAACCGTTTGTACCTTGTTGGAACTATTACTGGATAACAATTTGTTTACTTTTCCTGGCAAACTTTACAAGCAGAAGATGGGGGTTGCCATTGGGAGCAAGGGTAGTCCCTGTCCTAATCTTGTCATGGCCTGGTGGGAACAAGAACATTTGAAATCCTACCCTTTGTTATTCAAGGTCATCATCTACAGGAGATACATTGATGACTTGGTCTTCTTATGGAAAGGTGATGAGGAAGAATTTAAAATTTTTTACTCCCACCTCAACAACAGCATAGCCTTTTTGAAATTCACCATGAGTGGGCATGGGAGCAAGATCAACTATCTGGTTAGCAACTTGAAAATGAACATAACCAACTACACCATGGAAAGCCAAACACACAGAGAAAAGAAACATTTGTTAACCAGTAATTGCATACGAAGAGTATGTATCCACTCCATATGAAGAAAGGAATTAAGGAACAATTTATCAGATTTAGAAGACTCACAAGCAATGATGCCACCTTTCTAAAGGAGTATATAACTCTGAGATTGTTCTTCTTGGCATGAGGGTATGACTCCAATTGTTTGTTGAAGATCCAACATGAAGTTTCACTGCTTAGGAAAAACAGAGCCAAGCCCATCTTACTCAAAGTGGTAAAAGAACAACTATCGGTGATAATTTATACATCAACTCCAAAATAAACCTCAGACTCTGCTTGTAGAAGAGCATTCCATTTACCAATTATGGCAGACACTGAATGTAATAAAAGAAATCCTAGAAGACAACTGGAAAATCTTACTAGGTAGTAGTGACTTGGCAAAAACTTTATGAGAATGTCTTGTGTGTACATATGAAAGGTCACACAACATTAGGTCCTTTTTGGAAAGAGGTTTACATCCCCAAAACACTGGATGTTTCACCCCAGGCACATTTAAATGTGGGAGATGCAAGCAATGCAGGTTCATAAGTAACATCTAATGCACTTACATCTAAGCTCTTGACTTATCCTTTTGGTGCCTTGAAAGATGTTCATAAGTAACACCTAATGCACTTACATCTAAGCTCTTGACTTATCCTTTTGGTGCCTTGAAAGATTTGACTGTAACTCATTTGGAGTGGTTTACATTGCCCAATGTGAAACACACCCTTGCTTCCATGTAGGAAAAACTTTCAGAAAAGTTGCCTGCAGACTCTATGAGCATAATTTAGTGATCAAAAATAAAGATCAAAATAATGCATTAGCAAAACATTCATTGAATTGTTCTTGTTTTAAGAAATTCACTTTTAGTGTACTGGAAGCTGTCAGTTTGGAGGACTTCTCAGGCAATTATAAGGTACAGCTAGAGTGCTAAGAATCTTGCTGGGAGATCAGGTTAAGAGCTGACAAATACCATCGACTCAAGTATCATATTAACATTAAATGTTTCTTGTCAGCACAAAAGTTTTAGATAGTATCCATTCTGCCTTAAATCTAATACAATGCATTTTGCTTCAAGCACTTTTTTAACCTACTATTACTCAAGGACAGGCATTGATTGGTTGTTTACATACCACATGACTGCTATGGCACAATTTTTAAACAGTATGTTTGAGTTTGATAGATTTTGATGAAGTTCTTGTGTGGATTATTAAAAAGAACGAAAATGCTAAATAGAATTTGATTGCGTGTGTGTCTTCTCTGAAGAGCTGGTACTTAAAGAATTGTTCTTTTGGCATTGTGTTCTTTATTCTACTCTATTTTGGGGATTTTATTCTATGATAATATAGTTACTGTAGCATTATGGTTCACAATAACATTTTAAGGTGTGAAACATGACAGCCCTGTATCTCTCTCTATACATATATATATACTGTTAAGAAGGCACTATAGACACTACAGTAACTCCATGTATGACCACTTAGATTGGAAATTATAGATTCCTCCAGAGTTATGGCCTGGACTACACATGCACAATGCTGCCTGCAGCAATCCAGGTTTGTCCACATCGGAAGGAGAATTGAGTGCAGTGGTTATCAGGTGTTCTCAGCACGCAGATTCTGTAATTCCAAAACAGTAATGAGTTGACTCCTAATTAGCATAATCATCATGCCCAGGTGAATCTGCAAGATGTAAGCATGTTGGCAGGCAGCATGCGTCATCACATTATGGAAGAAACTCTATAGCAGGTAAGCTTGTAAGTTGAGAAAGTTGAATAATTGAAGAACTGATCAAGCAAACATACAGGTTTGCTTTTACAAGGTAAGTGGTACTTTTTATAAGCCTGTCTTTCAAATGCTGCTTTTCAGTGCTGTTGAACTTGTGGATATAAGAGATTGGTTTAATGTTTGTAACTGTAAACATGTTAACATGGTTTGTTTTCTTTTATATAAGTGTATGCTTGCTTATGTCTTAATTGATAATTCAATAACATTGTTAAAAAATAAGACTGATTTGTCAGTAAGTGTGTTGACAAAGTGTATTGAGAGAGGAATTGTAAGGGTAAAGTACTTGTTTAGCTGAAGGACTGTTCAGCATAATTGAAAACAAACTCATCATCCCACTCCTAGAGCACAGTTCAGAAAATTTTGCTGGGCTTATGATACCACTTTCAGTAAACAATTCTGTCTGTTGTAAACAATACACGTCAGATGAAAAACTATTAACCTTCAGAAAAAAGGTCATGTCACAGTGGTTACTTGCAATAGTATGGTTAATGTTATGTGCCTGGCTTTAACTAGAGTGTGTGGCTACAGATACATAAATCTCAAACTAACAGTACACTACATGGCCAAAGGGGGGCACTGGTGGTGTATAGATTTGGTATGGCCATGCATAAATAAGGCTGCTGATTCATCTGTTTTCTATACCTACAAAGCAATGCTTAAAAACAATGGAAAGCAGAAACGAACTGCACACTCTGCTGCTTCTGCTGAGAAAACCACCCATCAGATGAAGTTATCTAATGAGGAGAATGAGTGGCCAGGCCCTCCGTGGACATTGGCTGTTTGCCTGCACACTGTTGACCAGACCTACCTTGCATGGGATAATACTGTGGTGCACATCAAACCAGTTGGTGGCCACAGTTGCAGTAATTACATGGTACACCACAAGGTCAATGGTTAAATAAATTCTGCCCAATAAACAGCCCAACTCCTGGCACAGGAATGTAGTGCAGTGGGTGGATGGCCATCAAGTGCATCACCTCTCAGGTAGACAAAGGAGTTCCTGGCCACTCTCAGTTGCAGTGGCACCTCAACAGATGCCAAAGTGTGCTGCCAGATGACAGGGCAGAGCCTGACAGGCCACAGAGACAAAAGACCGGAGATACCTCAGGTAAGTAGACCTATTATTGTGTAACAATACCTATAAGTACTCTGAAGCCCTTAGTCACTGTCCAGCTTATTAAAGCTGTCTGGTTTATGGTATACAGGTCCATTAGGGGTTCACCCTCCACAGCCATCTGCACAGGGTATGCAATTAAAGTTATTATTGTTATATTAAAATTTTAAAGCTAAGTTGCATCTATACAATATTCAATACGAAGATCACTGTTACAGTAACATAAGCTATATGGGTCTTATCCCCTGCACCGTCCAACCTATCAAAGCTTTGGGTGCTGCCAGAAGTTCACTTGGAGCTTAGTATAAAAAGTATTTGGAAAGCAAAGCACTTCAGAGCTTCTTTGCCACTGATATAAGTGCTTCTTTGGCAGGCTCCATTTAATTGTCAGTCAAGTAGCTGTCATTTAAGAGCTTGGCACATAAGTTCCCAGTGGGGAGAAAAAACTTACAATTTCTAATATTTCATGAGAAAAACTTTTTTTTTGTAAAAAATATATTATTTGTTGTTGATAGGAAAAGTACTGTCTGCATTTCTTACGGAATTGTCAAACTGATACTTGTGTAAACTTTTTTGTGGGGAAAATATTTAACTTTGAGTAAAATAATTACTCAGAGTTTAAACTTTTTTTTTGCGTTTGGGGTAGGATGTTGTGCTCATGGGAGACTATCAGTCATCTGCCTACCTTAGAGCCATTAGTACTCTGTCACTCACTTTACCAACTCATCTAGACTCTGCTTCCTACTTTTCAGTTCTTGTATTCAGAGTACCTATGGAGCAACCTACGGTCTCTGTGGTTCTACCTTCCTCTGCATGAAAAAAGAAGAAACCTGTTATGAAGCCTATGAGTGTTAGACCAGCTCTGATTTTGCCACTGGTGGTCGACTATGCAATGGCCACTTGTTCCTCAAACTACCCTTTTCCTCCCAGTCCTCTTGGTATAGCCTTCCAAGCCACCAAAGACTGGAGGATAGCCACATCCTCTGCTGCTGCAGGGATGTCCTTGGCAGGCAGGGTAGAGACACTTTCGTCAGTGTCAGAGAAAGGAGCAGGTGAAGGATTTTCACTTGGCCAAGAAAAGGATGTAGAACAGGGGGTTAGTGTACTTTGAGTCAAACCTTTTTAGGGAATGTTTGCTTAGTGAGGAAAACTTCCAGTCTCCTGGGTTTATTTCTATGGACAGAGCAGATTTACTGGGATTTGCCAAAGAACTTACTACTGCTTTATCCTTGCCTTCACAATTTTTAGGAAAGAAAAGGAAACAAGTTCCTTCTCATTGTGACACATTATTTCAATTAGAAGAGCAGACTTTACATGGAGATTGTTGTACTTCTGGAGTTTCTTCTCAGTTTGAGCATTCTGATTCAGAGGAAAGTATAGGTTCAGATTTCCCTGCTGAAGAGATTTATTTCACTGACACTTTACAATGTGCTCAGGAAAACAAATATATATTTTCTAATCCTAAAGCAGACTCAGCAGTTATTTCGCTTTCCAAATCTACTTTGGCAAAACAGGTTACTGCTGCAAATCCAGTTCGTTTATACAAAGATAGAAAAACAATGAATTATTTGGGGACTAAGATGTGTACTCTTCCAGTACTTTAACTTTCATGATTTTAAACTACTAAGTTCATTTGTTAAAGTTTTTGCTTGTGTCTTTTATGAAAATGCAGAAGTTAATGATTAATCATCCTTCTGCGGTAAAGAATTCATTAAATGCTTCTGTAACATGTGACAAAACACACTTTAAATTGTGCTTAAGATGCCGCTGATTCTTTTTTCCAGTGCTGCTGCTTCTGGGATAGTTTTGAGGAGATTTATTTGGCTTTGTTCTCAGACTCTTCCCTAAGATGTTAAATCTGTGATTTTAAGTTCTCCCTTAATTAAAGAGATTCTGTTTAATCCAACTGCATCTGAATTTCTTAAGAGGATTAATGAAAAAGGAAAACTGATTAAAGATAACTCAGAATTTCCAACCCTCCTTTTTCAGACCAAATAGTTTTCCCTCCTCCTCAACTGCTTTTTCCAATAACCTGTTTAAGCAGCAAGGAGACAGTGATCAGGATTAAAAAATAATGGACATATGGGGATAAAGAAGAAAGCAAAGACCTCTAAAAGCCAAGGACTCCCCCCCCCCAGTCAGCATGACTATCCAGCTTTTCAGCCCCCACCCTCTTCCACTCTGGCAACTGTTCTATGTCCCTGAGACTTCATTTTACCTTTTGGTATAAGACTGTTGCAAACAGTTGGAGGTACTTACGTTTTATCGCAACCACATTTTCGCGGTTGCGAAATTCGCATATTTCCAGTGAAACGAGGGTGTTAAACTGTAAGGAGTCATTCAAACTCCTCCTTGCTGACGACAAAGTTTGTGTTAGCTTCATGAAGACAAACAATGTAAAAAAATCATCTTCTTGATTAGCGTGCATTACAGATGCACGCTTGATTTGTTATGGTAAATGGAATGTGTAATTACAGATTGCTCCAGGTTCAACAAACTGTAGCCCTCTTTACACATCTATTTATTAAACTAAAATGGTGATGCCTCTCAAGTGGATCAAGAAATGCATGCTCTTCTAAAGTGGAATTCCCTCACTTTCAGTTGTAGTATGTGAATTTCATTAAACTTTGGGAAATTCCTGCAGTAAATGTGCATGCTCAGTTATGTACCACAATGAGGGAAACCTAAAAATCTGTTTTTGTGCCCTCATTCTAAATGTAATACAGTGGGGCTATACTTGGCAATGGAAATCCCTCTTGCCTTTCCAGGGGATTTCCTCCCGTCCAGAGAACCAGATGTCACCCCCCTCAATCCTGCACAACATACTGTCTCGGGAGTCATAAAACCAATCTCCTAGACAATGGTTATTGTTCAGTAATTTTTCTGGTTCCCACAACAGATGGATTCTGAAGACGAGTGCTGGATATTTCTTTTCTAAACCTTTTTGTTAAGATTCCAAAGTTCAAGATGTTATCACCTTAGTCTGTTGTACCTCTGATCCTAGACTGGTTTTCCTGGTAAACCTGGATCTAAAGGACACTGTCATTACATTCCTATTGCTGAACATTTCAGGCATTTCTTAAGATTTCCTTTGTCTGGCTTACATTATCAATTCTCTGTTTTACCTTTTGGGCTCTCTAGTCAACCAAGGACATTCACAAAATGCCTAGATCTAGTCACTGTTTACTGCAGACTCCAAGGCATTATATTTTTCCATATTTGGGCAATTGTCTTATCTTGCACATACTTTTTTTCCAGCTGTTGAAAGTCTGTAGCGACTGTAAAGGAACTTCTACTCAATCTGGGTTTTCAAATCAACTTGCAAAAGTCTTCCCTCATCCCTTCTCACAAAATAATTTCCCTAGGATGTTTACTGAACTCTGCCTTGATAATAGCCTTTCTTCATCCAAAAAATAGACATTTTTCAATAGTTGATATCTGCAAGGGAGTTTCTCAGTATTTTACGGTACATAGCATTGATGATCATCACATTTCTCTGAGCCAGACTATGAATGCGAAAAATACAATGGTACCTCAGATCAGTATGTACTAGCATCTACACCGTTTGACCTTTCAGATCCCAGTGTTGGGGTTTGTAAAGAGGTAGACTGGATGGTGGTACAATCTACATCTTCCATTCTCTATTCTGACCCCATCCCCTCCGTTAGTCATCACAGATCTGGTGTGGGTAGCAGTTTCAAAAGGGTTAAAACTGTAAGCTCTGTGGGATCCTGTAGACAGACAGCAACACATAAATGTCAGTAAGATGTTGGCTGTTATCAATGCTATGAAAGTCATGAATCATGTCTGGTTTGGAGGACCTCTGCAGGGGGGGTTGTCAGATCTAACCCACTTTGCAGACGGGCTATGATAGCCTGGATGGTAGTAATTCAGCTCAGTCTGATTGGATGGTGGTACAATCTACATCTTCCATTCTCTATTCTGACCCCATCCCCTCCGTCAGTCACCACAGATCTGGTGTGGGTAGCAGTTTCAAAAGGGTTAAAACTGTAAGCTCTGTGGGATCCTGTAGACAGACAGCAACACATAAATGTCAGTAAGATGTTGGCTGTTATCAATGCTATGAAAGTCATGAATCATGTCTGGTTTGGAGGACCTCTGCACGGGGGGGTTGTCAGATCTAACCCTCTTTGCAGACGGGCTATGATAGCCTGGATGGTAGTAATTCAGCTCAGTCTGATTTTACAGGCTTCATACATTTCATCAGAGCAAAATCATATTGCAGACAAGCTCAGATGGACTAGGACAGACCTTAGTGCATGGAAACTTCATCCTGGGGTCTTTGGAGAAGTTCTCTGGCTGTAGGGTTCACCTTACATAGATCTGCTTGGTTCCTTTCAGAATAGACAGGTGAAGAAATTCTGCTCCAAGATTTCTTGCAGACAGGCTGAGAAGATGGATGCTTTCTCATTCCCATTGACAGGAATGTTTCTGTATGCTTTTCAACCCTTTCCATTGATTGCTAGGGTTCTTCTTCTAAAGATTCAGAAGGACTTTCCAGTAGTGACTCCCTTCCAACCAAGACAAATTTCTCCCTTCTTTTCAGTCTGGTCAAGGGCAATTACCACACATTTCCCCACAGGCCATATTTACTCTCACAAGACAGGGGGAGGTTGATACAGCCCAGTTTGGAAACACTTCAGTTAATGCCTGGATAACAGAATTTTGATACCTTTTATGCACCCTTTTTCTGAGGACCTGCAGTTGGTTTTAAGAGATAAGAAAACTTGCTACTAGAAAATCATATTTGTGTAAATACAAAAAAAAGTTCCAGTTGTTGCCAGTCAAAGAACCAGGATCCTCTTCAGACCCGTTTGCTTCTGGTTCTTGTTTATTGTGTGAGTTACTGTCCAGTGACCTGTCATACACTCCTGTCAATGTACATTTGTCAGCCATTTATGCTTACTTACCTTTGGATTACACCTTTCTAATAATGCTCAAGTTAAACAGATTTTGAATGATGTTATACATACTTGTCCACCTAGGAAACAGGTGGCACTTCATTGGAATCTTCATTTTGTGCTTGAAAAGCTTATTCTGTCTCCATTTGAACCAGCCCATCTGGCTGATTTGAGGTTTTTGACATGGAAGACTGTTATTGCTTTGACCTCTACTAGGAAATTATCTGAGTTACAAGCTCTTATGGTGAGTCATCCCTACCTCATTTTTCAGAAGGACAGGGTTTATTTGAGAACAAGTCCTACCTTTATGCCTAAAATTGTCTCAAAGTTTACCTTAAGCCAGCCTGTTTATCTCCCAGTCTTGTTTTCTGATCCAAAGAACAAGGAAGAAAGGATTCTACCTATGCAAAGTTTAACTTTTCACGAAGGCTGTTTGCCTCCTATGAAGATAATAGGAAAGGGCAATCAGTGTCTAAACAGACTGTTCCCAGATAGTTGTCTTATGCTATTACTTTTTGCTATACTACCCATAAAAAGCCATTTCCAGGCAGGATTTTAGCTTATTCTGCAAGGGCACTGCCTTCATCCATGGCTTCTAAAGGCAGCAATTTTGTCCTCTGTACATAACCAGTGGCACAGGCTATGCTATTGGGAATCACCATAGACTCCCATCTAAAATCTGATAGTCATCTCAACTTAACTATTAAAAAAGTACATGCCAAACTGGGATCACTCTACCGTATCAAACCACTTCTTACCAACAACACAAGATCAGCCATTGCTGGCTCCCAACTTCTATCCACCCTACTCTATGCAGCTCCCATTCTGACTAATCTCAACAAAACTGAACTAAGCAAAATGGAAGCCTGCTGTAACAGAATTGCCCGTTTTGCTGCAAATTGCTCATATAGAACTCATCACTGTACTGCTTTGAGACAGCTCCACTGGCTTGAACTGCCCAACCTCCTAATCTACAATCAGCTCTGCCTCTGTCATTCTATAACCTCCCCAATAAGTGTCCTGCCCTCAAAAACATAGTACATCACTCAGCCAAAAGGCCTCTTAGATCATCAAGCAAACTACTACTAGAAGTCACCAACAGCTACAATAGCTTTGGAGATGCACTATATAGTAGTCCAGTGGCTAAAAAATGGAACTCTGTCCCCACTAGCATTCAAAACACATCATCCAAAGCCTCCTTTAAAGACCTCATCAGGCAACATCTCAAGCAAAGTTGGCTGTGCCATGATTGCTCCCCAAGCTAGTGAAAGCAGATAAGGTACACATACTAAACCTAGAGTACTTGATTAAGATTGAAAACTATTCTCACAAACACTGGCTAATCTACAATGTATGTACTGTATCTGTGTACTATGTATGTATTCTACCTATGTTCCAAATTTCAGCTGTACACCACAAATCTATTTAGTACCTTTATTTTTAAATTAATATTTTTTGTTTGTTCTCTCTACTGTAACTGTTGATGTGCTGCATTCCACTGTAAAAACATGTCTTTTGTAATTTGTGTGTATACTGATCATGTCTAAATGTATCTGTAATTTTTTTATGTGGAGCTTTTCTCCCCGGGCCTATGCTGAAAAAGGGCCTTTTTGGCTCAGTAAGACACCCCCGGAAAATAAAATAAATAAATAAAATAAAAATGTTCACAAAGCACTGCAAAGTGGATTCCTTTGCCAGAGTCATAAAAAGCTTTGTGCGGACAGTCCTCTATGGTTTCCTGGAGTCTTAGTTATTGGCCTTCCTCCTTTCTTTCTTTATCATCTAAGCTATGGTAATCTAACCACATAACTTAGGCTACTGCAATGGTGATCTGTGTATGTATTCAACATAGTAAAGTTGCATGAGTAAACTTAACCATAACAGTAGATGTTCTAATAGATCACTGTTGCAATAGTCATCCCTCCCTCCAGTCCCCTTTATTGCTAATGTTCTTTATGTGTTGCCAGGGTGAGGGTTGTTTGTACCCTTTTGTGTATAGTTTACACTGGACTAGCATAAGGTTTCAGGACTGTTCCCTCCTTTATAGGCAAAAAATTAGCTTTTTGTGCTCCAACTGATTTTTATATGCAGCTCAGTGTGAGGTCCTAGCAGTTGGAGCACAGAAAAGGCAGCTAAAGCACTGATAGGCTGGCCAGTACAGGAGGTAAGACTATAGAGTTTAGGCTACTGTAATGGTAATCTATTAAAACATCTACTTTACGGTAAGTTTACTTACTGCACAGTACTTTCTGGTGCGGGATCATAATTAGGATATTTTGTTCTTCGATGCATTCACAGGTGATTTTTTTTTTTAATCTAGCATCAACTCTGTGGAACTCTTGTGTGATTTTGAAGGATCTGCAGCCTATGATGATGATGGTGGGAATGATCAGGCAAAGTCAGGGAGCAGTGTGTGTGTGCTGAACACAGGGAATGTGACCACTGCATCCTCTGCACAGACTATGAGCAAAGCCTCTATGCCTGTAGATATACAGGCTAACCACATCTCACCTCATAATCTGTCCTTAGCACCCATCAGCAGAGAGGTCCACATGGGGGGAGTGGCTAATGGTGCTCACTGGAGACATGTTTACCATCCTTCCCCTAAGGTTTGTGTGTCAGTGGCTGCAACACAGCATATGTACAGAGCTATCATAGAAGCACAGGCTAGTACTACCACAGCCATGGCACAGCTAGTGAGGGTCATGTGGGGTGCATGTGATGACTTACAGGAGTGCATGTCCTATACATGTGATTGGCTGGATAGACTCAGCCACACACTGGAGCATTCAATGTACTCTCTGTCTCACCTGCCAGTTGTGAGGGAGGCCATCCATGAAGCCAGCCCACTGTTACATCCACAGATGGTTGCCACATTCTCATTCTCACAATGCTAGAACCCTGGAGAAGGTATCCATATCAGCATGACTGTCACCAAAGTGGTATAGTCATAGTGGCCATCACTCACAGTCATACAGCACACTAATATCTAGCCAGGGTCATGATACATCCAGTACAACTCCCATTACAGCCAGCTCCCATGGATGGTGCATGCATGCTGAAACCTCTGCCATGCATGCTCTGAACCTTTCCAATATATTGAGCCACAGTACTGCAACTAATGCTGAGGCCATGTCCAAGCAGACCCACACTCATCACACACACTTCCACTAACAGTGCCCCTTCTCAGAGTGTTTTATGTTAAAGCCCCTCCCACCCAAACTGACTATGCATATAAATGCATGTTTTACTTTAATAATCCTCTGCAGTCACAAACTTCCCTGTGAAAGGAATCCATTCCTTTGCTTCATTTCTGCCTGTACATTGTTACAGGGGTTGCCTATGTCTGATGAACTGTGTGGCCAATCTATGCATGTGTAAGTACAGTCTGGAATTGGCTCTGTATGCATCATTTTTACTGTAGTGTACCTGCTTTACTCTTGCCTACTATTTTCTGAAGCTATGTGCAAGCCACAACCTCTTTGCTAGTACCACGGCATACTGTGTCTGACTCTGCCTGGCATGATAATTCCCTGCTGCTGGTTCCTCCACTCACTCATCATCTAACCCAGCCACCACTGCCAGTTACTGACTCTGCCTGGCATAATAAATACCTGCTGCTGGTTCCTCCACTCTCTCATCTAACCCAGCCACCACTGCCCAGTTATGCTGGGGACTGCTGCCCCTACAAGTCCCCACACTCCTGTAACTGCTTCCTAAGTATAAAATTGTGTAACACTGCATACTCTGATAATATTTTTGCAAATGCAGCAGGGTCATACTGCAAGGCACCACTGGATGAATGTGTGCCTTCAGCAGTCCCAACACACATTCAGTAATGTTTGTTTGTGATTGGGCATAATTATATCCACGGTCTGCTGGATTCTGTGAACTTTGCATGGGTGGCATGAGAAAGGACACCAGTGCATATCCAGCATCACTAATAAGATGGCTTTGTGGGAAGTCACCCCTTGCAAACTGTTGGTATAGGTCACAAGTGTGCAATATGAGGAAGTCATAACCATCTGGGTGGTTTGCACTCATACTGCAGATGATACCCTGTATGTTATGGTGTACATGGCAGTTGATGGAATGATACCCCTTATGGTTCATGTACTTCCTTCCATATTTCTCCAAGTGGGGCCTTTAATTTAGTGTCATAGACTCCATGAATTGTTAAGTGCAGTGGATTTACCTGACACCTTCTGGAGGTGAAGTCACATACCGGCAGGTGCAGCAGTTGCAGTGAGAGCCTACTGCAGATGCACATTTACTAATGCAGTGGAGTGGCACTCCCTAGCATTTAATGATTCCATTATTCTGAACATGAACATTCAGCCAAGACTGCATGTGCTGTGGCTGCAGTCCTATTGTGTGGCATTTATACTTTTATGAATCATGTTGCCATCTTGTTTATCCTTATTAGCATACATGGACAGGCTTATTTTAATGATGTTGCTCATTGCCATGTATTTATATGGCTATTAGCATATACCACATCAGACAGTGCTGCTGGCCTGCCTGTATTAGGGTGCCTGTTTTTCTGACTAGCAGATACACAGGACATGGCCTCTTGCTGCGTAAATTCACTTAGTATGATGCATCAAAATTTTATGAATCTCAGTGAATGAGTATAATGAGGGAAAGTTTTGGAAAGTAATAAAAGTTAGTTGGGAAGAAGTATATTGGTTTACTGGAATCATTCCATAGGGGTCCAATACTTGTCAGCATTGAAGGACATGGTTGATAGGCCATGCTGCTTTTCCAGGGATGGTATTCATCTGTCACCTCTAGGCTTTCCAACATTGGCAAAAACATTATCCATCCCTATAGTGCCTTTTTTAGGCATTGCCAAGCAGATAAACCTTCCAACAAACAAAATCTACTCAGGACAAGGTAAAGCTGTTACTGCTCAGTGCTAGGAGACTCAACAAGAAACTACATTCCCTGGAAGCTCTACTCACCCTGAAGAATGCTAATGTCTATGCAGTTAATGAAACATGGTTCAGAGCCAAGGAAAGCTCTCCAGCAGTGCATGGCTATAATGCCTTTCATACATTCTGACCACCCACTGAACATGAAAGAGCTAAAGGTGGTAGTGTATCTATCTACATAAAGAATAAGCACACCTCAAGGCTGGTCAAAGAATATGACATGCTTGAGCTTCTCCATGTCCAACTAACCATGGAAAAAATCCATTACCATATTCCTGCTAGCTACAGGTCCCCACTGTAATCCAGGAAACCCATACATTATACCTGAAGTTACTAGAATCACTCAACATCCAACCCAATAACATACTGATGGGTGATTTTTTTTATCTACTCCTCCATTAATTGGGAGGCATACATGACCACTAACATGCAGGTCCAAAGATTTTTTGACTTTGTAAATTCAAATACCTTGGAGCAGCTAGTCTGCACTCCCACTAGGGTAACAAATATCCTAGATTTGGTACTCACAAATATGAGAGTGTTGCCCCCCCCCCCGTGTTATGTCCTCACTAATAAGATCAGATCACAAAGTGATCTCCCTTGAAATAAAGGTGAAACTAGTCTCCAAACCTAACCCGCAAAACTTTAAGAACTTCTCTGAGGTAAATCACCCTCTATTAATGGACAGCATAGCAAGTTTTCAAGCTCCCCCAAATCCAGAAAACAGAAACCTGTGCAGAAGCATATACAAAAGCATAAAAATATGTCATTGTTACTTACATAGCTCACTTTACACTTGAGTTTATTTTTAGTATATTATTTTTGATTTCTATTTCAGTATTATTATTATTATTATTATTATTATTAATCTTCCTTCTGTAAACTATAATTCTTATGGTACGAGTCCGAGTATCGAAATTTTGTGCAGTGACACGCACTTTTTCCTCTGTGTTGATCTGTATACAATAAAGTTTACTTTGACTTTGAAAAGCCCGATATGACCATATAAACAACTGCATAAAAACAGCAATACCAAACCTTAATAAACCTATGTCAAACCGCAAAAATCAACTCATCTGGTGGATCCCTAGTATTAATAGGTTGTACAACAAAAGAAAGAAAATCCTGCTGAGAAGTAAGAGGGAATGTGCACAACAGGGAAATAAGTCCCTCATTAGTCTAAACAAGCAAACCAGGTCTCTAATGTGCGAATTAGTTGTAGATGGCATCACCTATACTCAGTCAGAAGACAGCAAATCTGCTGGCTGACAAATTCAGCTCAAATTTCATCTCCCCATCCCCACCAATTCTCCCCCAAAAAATACCCTTCACCACTCCACCGCCAATTATCACCAAAGAACAGGTTGCCAAGGCAGTCTCTTAAGCTAAAAACATGTCTTCAGTGGGGCCTGACAGTATACCAGGTTGCCTGTTAAACAGCTTAAATCAGGACTTATCAGGCCCATTAGGATCTCTATTTAAACAGAGCCTCCAGACTGGCTTCATCCTGATAGAGTGGAGTACAGCAACTATCATCCCTCTCATAAAGGGGGATCATCTACTGACCAGGGAAATTACTGACCCATAAGTTTGACTAGCCTTATATGTAAGGCCATGGAAATAATAATTGTGGACCAGATGAATAATGACATAGAAGACTTCCAAACACTGTACTCGACCCAATTCAGCTTTGTCAAGGACAGATCATCCATACTGAATCTGGTAGATTTCTTTGAGAAAGTCACAAAGGCCATGGATAACAGTAAAACAGTACATACCGCCTACCTCAACCTGGCGAAGGTATTTGACACAATTCCCCACTCAGGTATTATAAATAAACTCACAAAAGTGGGCATAAATCCCTGTATCACCAGATGGATAGCCAACTGGCTCATGGAAAGGGCACATGGTTAAAGTGGGGGAATCCAGCTCCAGAAAGAGGCCAGTTACTAGTGGTGTGCCACAGGGTTCAGTACTGAGACCACTCCTGTTTAGAACACACTTCTTTGAATTCAAGGCAAAAGTGTAAGGCCTCTGGATGACAAAGTTTGTTGATGACTGCAAACTGGAAGCAATCACTGAATCACCCACTGATGTAGATATCCTCCAGGAGGGTCTACATCAGACAAATGACTGGTGCAAGAACCATGGCCTAAAACTAAATGCAAAAAAAAAAATGCATTATCATACCCTTTGGGAAGTCAAATACCCCTGAAATTACATCATCAATAGCTCGCCACTTAGAGTGGACTCAAATGTGAGAAATTTAGGTACACAGATTGAACTCTGATCACCATGTGTCCACAATGGTGAGAAATTCCTTTTATGTGCCACAACTTATAAAGATATGGCATCCAGATCCAAGGAAATTATAGTCCCAGTGTTCTCTCAGCCCTCATTGTACAAATAATTGAGTGCAGTGTGCCATCTGACATGTACTTAACTAGGCACTTATAGCAGCTGGAGTGACCTTAATACAGGGTGTAAACAACATAAACTGTGTGAAGAGGCTAAAAGCCCTATCCCTTTACTGTGTCTCCTACTGTTTATTAAGGTGTGACCTATGCCTGACCTACAAGGCACTCACAAATCCAGCCCTGATAGAGCAAACAGCAAGAGGGTCACCCAATCTAGGGATCTAAATTTAGTGACTCAAACAAAACATGCTGGAAAGAAATATATGTATTTCAGAGATCGCCCCTTCTTTGGAACAGGCTTTCTATTCACATTAAACAAAAGCCTTCCCTGGCCCTCTTCAAATGCAATTTGAATCAATGTATAGGGAATCATAAATTCACACCTAGGGTAGTGCCTATGTCCCTTATGGATAGGGGCAGTATATAAGATTCTCAGTGCATAGGCACAAATCCTTGCCATCCTCTTGCCCTGAGGGGCCATATATTGGGTAAAATTGGATTATAGTGGCTAGGCTTGTAAGGGCCCTTAAGTCATTACCCTAGTAATCTCCTGTGAACCTATGAATATCTAGAAAATGCTGAAAATTGTGAAAAGTAGTAACAAAAATGGATCACTGCAAGAAATGTTAGTGGCATGTGATATGATGAAAGCCTTTGATGATTTTAATCATCATAGTTTATGGAGAATAATGAAATAATAAGGGATACTAGAGAAGGCAATACATTGTATGAAAACAGTATGTATTAAGTCTAAGACAGAAAAAAAGAGAAAAAGAGCAAAGTAAGACTGTTCCATGAGTAATGTTTTGTTTGGATTAATACTGAATGCAGTGAAGGAGAAGGTGTAGGAAGGCATGGATGATATAAATACAGATTATTTGAGAAATGTTAAGATGCCATTAATGTGACTTTTATGCAGATGACATGGTAAAAGCGATAAAGAACAGAATATGGAGAGAAGAAGCAAACTTGGTAAAGATATTACAGATGGTTGGATTAAAAAATAAGTAAAGAGAAAGGGAGGGGTACAGAGATGTGGTGAAAATAAACATTTTTTTTCTGAGTGAAGGAAGTGGAAGTGTTAGGAGTCAGATTTGGGGAGAAGAGTTAAATGTCAATGAGCTGAGAAACTGAAAGAGTTGCAGGATATTGATAAAATGTGAAAGATGGAAGAAAGTTTATTAAATTTAGTTTGGGGTTATGAGGATATTGGATGCATTTTTTATATATGTGTGGATGTGTAATGAAGATGTTATTGGAAATTTATTTTTAGCTATTTCAGATCTAGGCTAAATCCTATAAGCAAAGGTGTAGTATGGGTCAGTCTATATTCTTGGCTTAACAGGTAGCACACTCACCTTTGGTGCTAGAAGACCATAAAGCTGTGGGTTCCATCGTCACACCAGGTACTTGGATTAATTTCCCAATCCTGACACTACAGTGTAACATAAGGGAGGGTTACACTCCTGAATGTGCCATCTTTTGGATCAGATGTTAAACTGAGGTCCCATCTGCCTTACTTGGTGGTAGCTCAGGAGGGAACCAAAAGATCTCACAGCACAGACTGAAAAAAGAAAAGGGCGCTTTATTAACATTTACATTAATTTTATACCATATAAAAATTAAATCAGTTTACACACACATTTTTTATATTCATACTTCAAATTATTTACAAGTTGTCAACACAAAAGAACTTAAATAAACAATTCTATTTCTTTTCTTTTTTCTTTTATATTTACCGTCTATCCCCCACCCTTTGTCAACAACCATCATCTAATTTCAGCTAACAGATCATCCCCTTACACTTTCTTGTTATACAACAAATTCTCATAGCTTTCTTCTGCAGCACACATATGGTCAAAAGCAGTATTTTATCCCATTTATCAGTACTGCATCTCTTTACTTTATCATACTTACCATATATCATATTCATATTTATAAATTTTAAATTTTCTAATCTATATTTATGTTTAAACTTTTCCAAAATTCTTTGCTTTTACAATCCTAAAACACAATGTTTTTGTTTCTTCACTGCAATTAACCATTTTCGTTCGTCCATCACCATATATTTCATATTGCCTTTCAATGTTAACCGTTCTAATAAAATTCTCCACTAAATTCCTCTGCTTCATTAAAATTTTCAAATCTTTTTCTTCTGTCTTTTATTGCCGTTTTTCAACTTTAATTCCTTCCACGGGTAAACCATTTTTTTCTAAAATCATATTACACTAATGTTAAGTTGTCATTCTCGCCTTCATTCTTGCTGGATGGGTTACTCGGCCTATATTATGGCTCGAGGCAGCCCTATAGCCCACAATACCATGCGCTAACTCCCCAGATCTTGTTTGCCGCTTCGCTGCGAGGTTGTCTTTTTTTACCGGCTCAGGTCAGTAAAGAGAATTCTTCTATTAAACTAATTTTCAGGTAGTTTTTCCAGTTAGTTACCCTTGGTTAGGTCCCTACTAATTGTTTTATTCATACAACCCTTTTGTAGCCCTTCTACCCTTCTTTAGTTAATTTTTATCTTTGGGCCTACAGGCTTTACCTTAGTTTTCCCCACCCCTTACAGTGTCTGTGTGTGGGTTTAGTCAGTTCCCTTAACTTTTCTAATTTTAAGTTGAGTGTGTGTGTGGACTGACTGTGTTTACTGTTGTTAGGACTATGTCCAAAGACACTAAGGTCTCAGGATTCAAGAAGTGTGACTCGTGCTGTCAGAAAATGTCTCTGACAGATGGTCACACTTCTTGTGTCTATTGCTTAGGGCCTTTACACCTGCAGGACTCTTGTTCCGTCTGTCACGGGTTTAGTTCAAGAGTCCTGCAGGAGAGGCGTAATAAGCTCATCTTAAGGGGCTTGTTAAAGCCCGATGACTCCCCGTCCAAGTCTGGCTCTGCGAAATCTTCAAAAACTGCCAAACCCTCGGCTCCAGCTTCTGAGTCGAGGGCTGGCATTATCGAGATGGCTCTGACATCGATTCCAGTCGAATCCGAGGTGGGCAAAGTGGTATCCGCTCCGAAACCAGCATCGGAGCTGACCCCAGCATGCAAGTGCTCTAGATCCCCCTCACTAGAATCCGTCCGATCGGCTCCGAGATCCCCTCTCCTATCGGAGCGGAGTCATAGGACTCACTCATCTAGGTCATCCAGGCTCTCCGACCACGACATCGAGAGGGTGGTCAGTAGGCTCATAAAATCTCAGGCACTAGCCCAAATGCTCCAGAGCCCATCTCACCAGACTGTGGCTCCTTCGGTACTGCTATCGATTCCTCCTCCGACTCACCTCTCGAGTTCGGAGCCGGAGTTTGTCGGAACCGTAACCTTGACAACATCGGAGCCGATACTCCCACCTTCGGCTCCGGTGTCATTGGCTCCGACCTCTTCATTGATTCTGTACGTGGAGAGGTCCGGGCACCGGGACTCCATTGTTGGCTCCGAGGGGGCGAGTGGCATCGGACCCTTGTCCGACCCCGCTCTCCCTCTCGGAGCTTCAGCTCTGGTTAGTTCGGCCCCGACATCATTCTTGGAGCCTTCTCTGTAGGTGCCGGGGGCGGTTTGGGTCTCTTCGGAGCCAGGACTACCTTTGGTACCTGATAGGGGAGCCTTCGAGGTGATGAGGAGCGTGATGGACCCAGCGTCCATTCCAAGGTTAAGTTCTGCAGCTCCTGCCTCTACAGTGCCTGTTACGGTCTCTGGCCATCCTCCTACATCTGACAGCAGAGATCCAAAGCATAGGGTACCCACTTTGGGTGTCTCCTCCTCTTCCGAGGGCTCCCCTGAAGTTTCAGGGGAACCCCCTAGGAAAAGAAAGTGCAAGAGGAAGCACATAGACTCCCCCGAGTCTGTCACGTTGGACACCAACTTGGATGAGTCGGAGGGTTCCCCAGATCCCCCTCTGAGGATGTCTCTTTTTCAGACATCCTAGAGATCCTAAAACAGAGGGGAAATTGGTCCACTCTCAAACCTTCCGAGGACGAGTCGGTTTACCTTGATGCTTTTGGATCTCGCCCTTCCACCTCCTGGAGGTAGTGGATAGAAAGGCGTGGGCAGCTTCTGATTCAATGGAACCTACCCCTAGGAGGCCTTCTAAATTTATTTCTGCACCAGAGGACAAATCCTTTCTCACCAAAGGTGTTTCAGTTGATGCTATGGTGGTAGCAGCAGCCACTAAGAAGGAATTGGCTGATCCTTCTGTACCTGTTCATCCTCCTAACAAAGAGTCCAGGACCATGGACAGGTACGGCAAGTGGACATTTGCTTCAGCGACCTTTACTATGCGATCACTGAACTATTTATGTCATTTCACCCGCCCTCAGAGAGACTTGCTCAAAGAACTGGGTGAAACGGTACAGGATCCTTCTGCTGCGGGGTATCAGGTCAAGATAAACTCCCAGCTGGCCACCCTGAACTCCATTATTAACTCCTCCATGTGGCTTATCTCTTACGCAGCCGATGGAGCGAGTAGGGCCGCTGGCACAGGTGTTGCGTTGAGACGTCATGCTTGGATGCGACTCTGTAACTTTGCCCGATCCCTTCAAGGCGTCCTTCACCAACACCCCCTTTGATGGTTCAGAATTGTTTGGACCTCAGGTGAAGAATACCCTCACCAGATGCAAGCAAGATGGTAAGACTCTCTCTGCTGTGGGAGTCCATTTTTCCACACCTTCTAGACCTTATCCTAAGTGACAGAGGGGTGGAAAGATGTGGTTCCGCAAACCACAGGGAGTCGCGCCTGCCACACGTGGTGAATTTCCCCCCAGAGGCAGAGGGGGGAATAATAACAGACACCACCCCAGGGGCAGAGGGGGTCCACAGAACCAGGGTTCCAGGGAATCTTTCCCTGACCAACCCTTTCAGCATTCCTGAGAAGTTGCCTGACTGTCCGCCTTCGGAGGCAGTCGGGGGAAGATTATCTCTGTACCCGGAAGCCTGGCAATCCCTCTCCCAAGACACTTGGGTACAGAAGATCATATCCGAGGATTACAAAATTCCCTTCACTTCCCCTCTGGTACAACCGCCAAGACCCCTACCAGACGTACCACCCACACAAAGGGGTCAGGCACAGCTAGAAATAAAAAAGCTGTTAGAAAAAAGAGTCATCCAGGCAGACCCAGCAGATCAGCTAGGATCCGGAATCTACTCCAGATTCTTTTTGGTACCAAAAAAGACTGGAGACCCATTTTGGACCTCAGCAGATTGAACAACTCTGTACAAAAGACAAAATTTCGGATGGTAACACTGCAGTCCATTCTACCCTTTTTGGGCAGAGACAACTGGATGTGCTCGTTAGACCTCCAGGACGCGTACTATCATATAAAGATACACAGGCGCTCCAGGAGGTTTCTCTGCTTCTGGCTGGGAGCCAGTCATTATCAATTCAGAACCCTGCCCTTTGGTCTCACCACAGTCCCCCGGGTGTTCACCAAATGCTTGGCAGTGGTCATGGCTCACCTGAGACAAAAAGGATTCCAGGTGTTTCCATATCTAGATGACTGGCTCATTTCCGCTACCACCAAGCAGCATCTTATAATGGCCAGGGATTACACTATTCAACTTTGCAACAATCTAGGTATTTCTATAAATTTTGCAAAATCCTCCTTGTCGCCTTGTCAATGTATAAACTTTATAGGCACCGTATTAAGCACCACAGAAATGTCTGCAACATTACCACCTCAGAGAGTGACAGACATAAGGCGGAATGTTCAGTCCCTGTTTCAGCCCAACAGAGTTCAAGTCAAGCTAGTATTGAAAGCGTTAGGCCTCATGGCAGCGGCGATTCTTCTACTCCCATTAGCCTGCTTCCACATGAGGCTCCTCCAGTGGATGCTGTTTTCTCAGTGGTCCTTTCAACAGCTCCCAATGACTCACAACATCTTGATAACCCCATCATGCATCATCTCTCCTGGTGGATGGTTTCCCCACAGCTTTTTCAGGGCAGATCCTTTGTCCCCCCCCCCAGTTGCCACGGTGACAACGGATGCCTCCCTGATTGGGTGGGGGGGGCATTATCAGGGCAGGATAGTCCAGGGCACATGGCAACAATCAGAATGCCACCTGCACATAAATATCCTGGAGATGAGGGCGGTGCTTTTGACGTTGCAAGCCCTTCAGAGCTCTCTTCCCACAGGGACTATAACAATTCAAATGGACAATATGTCTGTGGTGTGGTACATAAACAAGCAGGGCGGAACAAAGTCCTACCCCCTATGTCGAGAAGCACTCAGACTTTGGCAATGGGCGATTTCCTCTCAACGGTTTCTGAATGCACATCCCCAGGAAGTCCAACGTCATAGTGGACAGATTGAGCAGAACTATCCTCATGCCTCACGAGTGGTCTCTAAATCAAGCGGTAGCAGACAGAATATTTCAGAGGTGGGGCCAGCCTTGCTGCGATCTTTTCGCAACTCCTCAAAACAGCAAGTGCCTCGACGACTTCACACTCTTTCCTCTACCAGGTCATCCCCCCAGAGACGCTCTTGTTCACGATTGGCCCCGGGGTCTTCTATATGCCTTTCCACCCTTACCATTGATCCCGCAATTAATTCAGAAAGCAACCGCATTGAGATCCAAAATGATCTCATTGCTCCGTTTTGGCCTCGACAAGTATGGTTTCCATTCCTGCACAGTTACCTACTGGAACAGCCTTGGCATCTGGAACCCCTTCCGGATCTGTTGACCCATCTCACGGGCAAGCTGCATCAGTCTCTTCATTCCCTCAACCTCACAGCTTGGTTGCTCCACTTCCAGCCATAGCCAGGCTTCCCCTTATTTCTCCTCCTGTTCGTGATATCATTCTGGCTTCCCATAAGTCCAATACTAGGAAGACGTATGCGAGTAAATGGAAGCGTTTTTCACACTGGGCACAAGCTAGGTCCTTAGATCCTTTCCATGCACCCATTCATAAGGTTCTAGACTTTCTGGCGGAGCTTTTTCATTCAGGGTCATCGTCGGCCACTATCAGGGTACAATTAGCGGCCATTGCTAATTTTCATGTTGGGCTCTCAGAAGCAAATATTATGTCCCACAAACTCTGTAAAGCCTTCCTCAAGGGCATCTTTTTGCTTAGACCTCCAGTTAAGGATTCACCCCCACAATGGGATTTGAATTTAGTTCTAACCTCATTGATTCTGCCTCCTTTTGAACCTGCAGCTTCTTGTTCCCTCAAGCTTCTTTCTTGGAAAACTCTGTTTTTAGTAGCCATAACATCTGCCAGAAGGGTATCGGAACTTCAAGCCTTGTCTGTCCGTCCCCCTAATTTGGTCTTTCACAAAGACAGGGTAACTGTCAGAACAAACCCTTCTTTCCTACCGAAAGTGTCCTCTGAAGCAAATCTAAACCACTCCATTGACTTGCCTGTCTTCTTCCCAGACTATTCCAACAGGGCTGAACAGAAATTACATTCATTAGATGTTCATTGCCAACTACGGTATTATCTAGACAGGACAAAACAACTCAGAAAGTCAGACCAGCTCTTTCTCTCTTATGCTGCAGGAAAGAAAGGGCTTCCAGTATCAAAGGTTACTCTTTCCAGATGGTTGACATCTATTATTACCTTTGTCTATGAGTTGAGACACAGGCAACTTCCGTCTAGGCCTAAGGCTCATTCAACCAGGGCACTATCAACATCAACGGCCTTTCAAGCAAGGTTACCATTAGATGCCATATGTGCAGCAGCTACATGGGCTTCCAAACATACCTTTATTGCCCATTACAAACTTGATATAGCCTCCAGAAATAGAGCTGACTTTGGTTCCATTGTACTCAGGAGTCTGTTCCATTGAGCCACCCAGGACTAAGGTGCTAGGGACGCTGTCCCATCCAGCAAGAATGAAGGCGAGAATGACAACTTAACATTAAGAAGTTATGTTCTTACCATAACGTTCCATGTTAGTTGTCTTCTTCTCGCCTTCTTTCTTGCATCCCTCCCTCCTGCCCCCTAGTCTGGACAGACTTGAGGTCTCTGAGTCCTTCCATTTCTGGAGATACAACATGTTACGGTTTCCCCGTATCCTTAGTGTTACTAGCAGAGAGTCTGTACTTGCAAATGAGGATTATAATAATATATTTATACTATGTCTTAACTTCCAAACGAGATCTGGGGAGTTAGCGCATGGTATTGTGGGTTATAGGGCTGCCTCAAGCCGGTAAAAATAGCTCTCGAGCTATAGTATAGGCCGAGTCGGAGCCGAGGATCGGCTCCGAACCCATCCAGCAAGAAAGAAGGCAAGAAGAAGACAACTAACATGGAACGTTATGGCAAGAACATAACTTCTTATTCTTTTCTTTTCCCACCAACAATGTATATACATTTAACTTCCATAATTTAATTTTATTCTCATATTCTTTTTCTTCTATCCTGTCCTTTTCCCCTTTTCACTTTTCCTCCCTGTACATTTTATATTTTCATCATTTCTTTTACCCTTCTCATTTCCTAAAATAAATGAGCAGATGCTAAATGCACAACTGGATTTTTAATTCAAATCATCTTCTCCTTTTTTAGTATAAATTACCCTCTTTTCACCTGATTTAGCCAACTCTGTTCCTATTTGAGTGGGAAGCATATGTATTCCCTCTAAATATGCCATTTTTTAATCATACATACGTATTCAATAGATGTCTTTTACTGAAATGATAAATAACTTTTCCACCCAGCTAACTATTATTATTTCCAGTATCTCCATTGACTTTATTACACTTTCATACTCACCATATGCACTCCCATTTATTTTTACCTAACCAAATCCCTATAACTTCATTTTGTTTAACTGCAGACCAACTATGTATGTCATACATATTGGTAATATAACATTCCTTCTATCTCACATCTTGCTTCCCTCATTTCATACATACATACATATCTGTACTACTGCATTCATTACTAATACAAATAAGCACATACTCATTGGGCATCCCTGTTTTACCCCTCTCTTAATACTTAACATTTTCTCACCCATTGATTTATGATGATGTACCTATGAATTTTCATAGCATTTCTTTATTACCTTAATATTTTTTTTCCTATGCCATATGCCTCTAAAATCTAATACATTGCCTCATGTCTCACTTTATCAAAGCCTTCGGCTATGTCAGTTTTGCTTCTTTATTTTCTTTCAGTATTATCTCCACTACTACTTTCACTGTAGTTAACATGTCATTCAACTCTCTTCTTTTTATATCATAAACCTCATCCAACACTTTCTCCCCTTATTTTGTAGTATTTTTAACATCTTTATTGAATTATCACTTAGGACATAGGTAAACGGGTCAATATCACTTAATCAAATGTTTAATTAATCGAACCTTTATTCATTGACCACTATATGTCAAACCTCATTTCAGCGATCGACAAAATCTTTCCAAGGGTAATGAACCACTTGGCCAAAGGCACACCAGAACACCTGGAACACAAACCCCACAAAGTCCAACCTACCTAAGTTGGGGGCTTTGCCCCCACACACCCCAATGTGTGGGGCTGAACCCCCATGCATCCCCAAACTATATATACAACTCTGAGATCACACTACAGTGAGGAAAAGGGCAAAGCTGTGGTGTTGGCTAAGTGCTTCCTTACCCTTGGAAAGATTTCATTGATTGCTGAAATGATGTTCAATATATAGTGATTGATGAATAAAGGTTCAATGAATTAAACATTTGATTAAGGGATATAGGCCCAGGTAAACATATGTATAAAAGAAAACAAACCATACTAACATCTTCCCAGTTACAAACATTATACATCACATACATGCTGTTATGCAATTATCATCAATCCATTACACAGATTGCTCAATTCCTGCCTTCCCTTAAACCTTACTCCTCCTCATTTGAAACACTATTTTGCATTTATTGCTCTCACAATTTCCATTTTTTTCTACATAGTTTGCTCCTACCCTTTTCTAAAGATCTCACTTCCAGTCCTTTTGTCTCTGTTACAGTATTCACTACTTCAAATACAGTTGGTTTAGACTTTGATTTCCATTTTCTAGTAATTACTTTTTTGCAACCACAATTAAACTTAACAAGGCCTTACATGCCTAGAAATTTCAGATCCTGTATCCCAGCACAAAAAATGAATCATTTACTTAGTTTCACCCATTTGCTCATCCAATAATTATGCCAGAGCACTCTGTATAGAATTTTAAGTCTGCAAGCTCATTATTTTCCTAAAACATATGTTCTCAATTACATCTTTTTCCTCATCATACCTCCAACATTTGTCATCTAACTGAGGAAAAATTATTTGGAGTCTACTTGAGGTATAAAAGTACCTATGCAAACACTTCTAAGCAAAAACCATGAATCTAGAATTTGTTGCTTATTTGGGAGCCATCAATACATCCTCTCATTGTTTCCTTGTGAATTGCTTATCCGATCTCTCTTCCCAATCTTTAATAGCATCTTCTGAGTGTTTCCTATAGTTATCGTGCAATATTTTATATACCCTACTTAATTATCCCTTTTAACAGCAGCTTCTTTTCTAGGTTCAACTAAAAACTCTACCAGAACAGGTATTTTACTTAAGATTCCCTTATAGCTTTCTCTTTGCCTATATACTCTGATATCAATCCACTTATAGGAAAGGCAGTCTCTAGCCTACCATTCAAATGTATTCTTGGCCTCTTTCAATTCTGTTGCATTCCCCACTCTAGTTATTTGCTCCCAATACCATATTTCCTTTGTACATTTTTATCTAGTAAATTCCAGCCCCCTCTTACCTATTCTTTGTATCCATAATTGCAGTCATCCCTATCATGAGAATCTCCCGTCTGCATTCTCATGTTGGCTTAGTTCTTAGAATACTTTCTGCTACTTTATGAATATAATATTCTGTATGACTGTTGTTATTCTCTTTAAGGATCTGCATCCAAAATCTCACTCTCTCCTTACTTCTTGAATTTCCCTCCTGCTTCATCATCCCTTTCCACTTTGAGTTATAGCTTTCTGCTTGTGTTATGTATATGAGCTTTAACTGTGTAGCTGTAAAATATCTCTTCAATCAGGTAATCCTAAAGCACCTTGTTCTATTGGAAAGATCACCTTATCCAGCATGACCCATGCCCTCTTCCCTTACAAGATAAAATCCTTCAGTGTTTTATTAATTACTATCCACAATGTCTCCTATCATTGATAAAAATATGCATGACCTGTGTATAAAGCTAAAGGGACTAAAACATTTTTACTGCTTATATCTTGCTACCCATATCCATAAACAAAAGCTCCCAGTTTCTCAGTTTTTGTATTATCGTTTTAGTCTCATCCCACATATCTTTAGCTCCCATAACAGAATCCTTTTAATCCATACTCCTAAATACATCATTTTATAATTTTCCCGCAAATATAGGTATTGTTGAACCAATTCATGTTGGGGGTACATAGTTTTATCTTCATTGATTTTATTTTCTGAAAAGACTTTAAACTGTCTCAAAATGTTACAGAAAACTTAGATGTCCTTTTCTGGTTTTAAAAGGTAAAAAATAATATTATCTGGAAATAAAACCAACTTTTCTTGATTACCACACCAATAATATCTTTGAATTTCTGAGTCCCTTGTTTTCTTTGCCAATGTCTCTAAATACAACACAAATAAAGGGGAAAGAGGGCACCCATGACTAGTTCCTCTGTTCATACACAACTTAGAGAGGAACCCTACCACTTTATGTTTTGCCTCTGAACCCTCATCCATCCACAACCCCTTTTTCCCATTTTTGCACACGGGGTCCGGGTGTCACTTCATAGTGACAATCATCTAGAGTCAAGGTTTGCACCACCAGGTGGCAAGCCCTACCGCAGCAGTATTTCCACACCACACACTGGCATGCACATTCACACCTACTTCCAATTAAGTATGCCCAATCTACCTACTGCATGTCTTTCCTCCAAATTAGCAATAGTATTGTATCAGAGAATTCAAATTCTTCCATTGCCCTGCTCAGAAAAATCCCAGCTTACTCTGTTAAATACTTTCTCTGCATCAAGATCCTCCAACAACAGCTGTATTTTCTTATATTCTTCTTCCCTCTGGATCATCATTATTTTATTAATGTTTTCAAATGTTTGCCTCCCCTCTACAAAAACACATTGATCCATATATATCAATTTTAGGGAATACACATGCCATTCTTTTAGCTATTCTAGATATAAACATTTTATAATCATGCTTTAAAATTGAAATGGGCCTATGTGAAGCTCGGTCTGATGGGTATTTATTGTCTTTAGGCATTGAAGCCACCACAGTGTTCTTCCAGGATGTTGGTGCTTCCCCATCTTTTAAAATACTGTTAAATAAAACCTTACAGCTTTTTATCATATCCCCCTATCTTCAAAACCTCCACAAGAACACCATCTATTCCTGGAGACTTTCCTGCAGCTTGATTAGATGCCACACTCTTTATTTCGTCTCATCCTATCTTTACCTATTAAATGTTGAGCCCCATCTATCTCTAACCTTGGCATACTTACATTTTCCATAAATGTTTTCATTTATGCTTTCTTGCTTTCCAAATTTCTCTGCTTTATACAAATTTTTTATAAAATTTCTGAACTTTCTCTAATACCTCTACAGGATCTCTGGTTATTTTTCTTGTTATAGGCTCCCTAAGTTTGGCAATAACCCTTTCTACTTTCTGTTGCCTAAGTCATGCTAACATTTTTTTGTTGTCTGGAGCTAATCAAAAAACAGTTGCTTAACAGCTGTCTTTCAAAACTCATACATATTATCGAGATACTCCCTTATTTTCCCTTTAGTGCTCTGCATTTGCACCTCTTCTTGCTCTCTGAGATTCTTCTTATTCTGCAATACTTTCACCTTTGTCAGCTCCTCTAAATAATTCTTGTTACTTCTTAATATCTCTTTTTCTTTTATTTATGTCCCATTTTAAATGCCACTTTCATTTTATCCCACTCACTAGATATAACTACTGAAGAAATTATTTTCCCAAATAACTCTCAATAATTTCCATTACTCATTCTTTAAATTCCTATATTTTTAACAGGTAGGGAGGTGCCAGTGTCTCATTTTTACTTCATTACCCTGCACTTTTATCTTAATTGTTATTGGTGCATGATCTGAAATACTTATTGGGTGTGTGTCAAAGCTTTCAGTTTAATGCAAATGTTCTAGTGAAATATAATTTCTGTATAGTCTGGCACAATTATTTTACCTTGGGGAATAATATGTAAATTCTCTCTGAGTTGCTACTACTGAATTTGCATCTTCCATACCAAACATTTTCAAAAATTCTTCAGAAATCTGTCCTGTCATGTTATATTTTCCCTTCCAAGTCTCCCAGATATATCCTCACTATTGCAAATCAAGTTCCAGTCTCCGCAAATAAGTAATATTTCCTGCTGAAAAGCTGATAATTTCTGCCAAACTTTTCTTAAGCTCCATAATAGCTGTTTTAGGTGGAATATAGATACATGCTAACCTAATACTCCTCCCTTGCCAGTAGCACCTTACTACCACAAATCCACCATTATTATATTTTTCTCCTCTACTCTCACTATTGGAGCTCATCTAATAATTAGTATAACTGCTCCCCTTTCATTTGTCCCTGATATTCTCTTAAAATATCCATCCTTAAAACCTTTTTTTATCAAATTGACATGTTCACTTCTTTTCAGATGTGTCTCCTGTAATATTGTTATTTGCACTCTGCATTTTGTGAAACAATTCAATACTCTTACTTTTTTGTATATACCTATGAGGCCATTTGTGTTCCAAAAATAATATGGATAGTGTAGGCATTATAATAAATTGCTATTCCCATCTATTATATAAAATAGATTTTTAAAATATCAATTTCTATCTTTTGTGTTACATGCACCCACTAATGTTTGTCAGGTTCATCCTTTCTACAGTTTGTTATCATGGACATTTAAGTTTATGTCAGACTTTACAAGACTGGTTCTTTTAATGAAAGCCATCAAAAATCCCCAAACATCCCATAACCTATTAACTTAAAACAAACACACAAAACTAAACAGAGAGAGAGATTTTGGACGCAGATCCTTAAGGAGAATAACAATCATAATATTATATTCATAAAGTAGTAGAAAGTATTCTTAGAACTAAGTCAATATGTGAATGGAGAAAGATTTTTCCAGTATGGATGATTGCAAGTAGGGGCACATAAAATATGCAAAAGGAGGCTGAAATTTACTGGGGAAACCTGGCATAAGAACCAATATATTTGGTTAAATAAATCAAACAGGAAAGGTAACAGAGTAGGATGAGGCTAAGAAGAAATTTTGACTGCAGGCTAGAGACTGCCTTCTCTAGCATGGCTTAATTTCAGAGTACAGGCAAGAGAAAGGGATAGGGAAATTTTAAGTAAAAGGCCTACACTGGTAGAGTTTTTAGTTGAATATAGAACAGAATCAGCTGTTAAAAAGGGATAATTAGTGGGGCACAGAAAACATTGCATAATATCTATAAGAATCAATCAGTGAAAGTTATAAATGATTGAGAAGAGGGGAATGGAAAAGCAATTTACAAGAAAACAATGGGAAGACATATGTATGGCTCCCAAGTATGCAGCCAAGTGCTGAAGGTTTAGGATGTTTACTTGGAAGTGTTTGCATTGTTATTTTTATACCTCAAGCAGACTTCAAAGACATTTTCCAGAGATAGATATCAAATGTTAGAGATGTGATTGAGAAGAAAAGAGATAACTGGGAACATATGTTTTGGGAGTAGTTGGCAGATTTAAAAATTCCCTAGAGTGTACCCTATCCAAAATAGTGAGTTACCAAATGGATATAAGTACAGAAATAATTCTTTTGAGCTGAGCTACAGATCTGAATTTCCTAGTCATAGTAAGGCCTTATTAAGTTTAATTATGTTGACTGCCAAAAAATAATTACTGGAAAATGGAAATCAATGTCTGCACCAACTGTATTTAAGGTATTGAATATTATAAAAAAGATAAGCGATAAAAGAACTGGAAGAGGGCTCTTTAGAAAATGGAAAGAGCAAATTTCATAGAAGTAAATAGAAATTGTGGGAACAATACATGCATAATAATGTTCAGATGGAGGAGTGGGGTTTAAGGGAAGGAGGAAATTCAACATTTTTTGTAATGTTGGACTGGTGACAGTAACAAAGAAAATACATGTGATGTATATAGTATTTAAATGAAAAAATGTTAAAATGGTTTGTTTTATTTTCTGTTAATGTATACTTGCCTATATCTTCAGTGATAATTTAATAAAGGTGTTTAAAAATCACACAAAATGATGTACATCTTCAAATAATGAAGTTTAATCCTCCTGATAGGGGCAATTGTCCTAAATCAATAGCTGCAGATGCACGCTTTACCCAACCTAAAATTAAGGTTATCCATTCTAAGGTGCATGTTACAGCCTGTGCTCCTACTTACTTTAATTGCTGTCTGTTCTTGTCTTGTCTTTATTCCCTCCCATTTATTTGCTAAAGGAAACCTTTTCCTTGCATTAACAGTGCTCTCTTATTCTGTAGCATACATGCTTATGCAAGAAACTTGTTATTAGATTAAGTGATGGACATTAAGCCAGACATTCAGCTATGCAAAAGTAAAAGAAAACATCTCAACTCTACATATATTATAATCAGTGCACTTTCCCACCCTATCCCAACCATCTAAAAAACAGTATATTAAATTGAACGTGCTTTTGTCCAGTCATTCTTCTCTTTTTTATAGTGTAATGCCTATATTTCTTAAACCTAAAAGAAAGAAAAAAGTACTTATTTTCTTTAGTATCTTTATCACATACAATAATCACAGAAAATGCTTTACTATATAACATGCAATTTATTTCATGAAATATTTTATACAAATAGTTAAAAAATGTTTTATTTACAGTTGCTCTTTTTTCCTTCTTTTCTTCATTGTAGTGTCCTTCCAAACATAACAATATGAAGTAACAATTTTAACAAAGTCAACAAACTTCACAAATGTAATTGATGCTTTATTATCTCACATTTTTTCACTAATTTCATTGTCATATTCTTCCTGTTCATCTCCATCTCCCAACCCTAGACTGAAGTCCAAGGTACTGCCAATTCTTCTAGTCAACTCCTGTGCTTTTTTTTCTATTTCTTGAGTGTTTTCCTTTGGAACACTGGAAATGGTTTCACTGACAAAGTCTCTATGAACTTTATCAGAAGACTAAGAAGCAGACTCCCTTTTTGTTTTATGGCTCACTTTTTATTAGACAAACTTTTCTATTTCCTCATTAGCCTCTTCTGCATAAAAAAAATACTTTGATCCTCAAGGAAAAAAATATTCTAGAAACAGCTAGATATAGCAGCTTGAATCTCAAACCTGCCTCTCAACATTCCCTGACTGCTAGGATAAATTTACTTTTCTTCTGCCTGGTGTACACTGAATAATTGTTTTCTACAAAATCTCTATTGTCTCCAGATTGTTAGTAGTTGCCCTTCTGCTAGAGTTTTGTCAGGATCAATTCTTTCTCCTGGTATGATTGCATCTATACTAATACAGGTCTTGGCTGCTTTCTCATGACCAGGTTTGGAACACACAAAAAATGTGCCCTTTCAATTAACAAATCCTGCTGTAGAATACCAGTATAGTTGCTTATTTGTGCCTTCATATAATTAATGCAGTCTGTTCCTTCCAGTTTCTCTGATACAGCAGAAAATCTCAGGTTTTCCATGCATACTCTGTCCTCTAACTCTACCATTTTTTGAAACTGCTCTTTTTCAGCAGTTTCATACTCAGCCAGACACTTCTGCTTTCTGACTTCTGATTTTTGCATTTTTTTTTCAATTCATCTGAATAGCTGTTTAAAGCTTCTTCCACTTTTTTGCCAGCCTTTTGCTATTTGAGTTGATGCACTCCTTCAGTGTTTCATTTATTTTAATCAGCTATGAGTACATTTGATTTATTTTTCTTCTAAATTACTGGAAGACATTTCTTGTACCAAAGCTGGATCTTGAACTAGTTTTTGCTGAACAGCTGCAGGATTCTTCTCAGTAATGAGTTCTTTTCACCTTTTCTAGTTAATTTTCTTTCGGGCTCCTCCTTTGCTGGCATACAGGCAGGGTACTTGTAGCCAGTAACTGAATTTTACTAAAACAGTTGGAATTACTAGCCCTTAAATTTCAGTTTTCGCTAGGGTTGTCATCTTTTGTTGTGGCTAAAACCAGACCAAGGCCACACCCCTCACACCTCCCATAATCCTGCCTATCTCCTCCCATCTCCTGCCCACCTTCTACCCATTTCCTGACATAATCACATCAGATGAGGAGAAATTCCATCTTTTTTTCTATTCGTGATGCCTTCTTTCTCCAGATTTACTACACTTTTCTGTAAAAAAGCATAGTAAGTCTGCCAGTTTAGCAAACTCCAATAGTCTGTTTCTTTTTTTGAAAGAGTACCAGAGTTTGTATAGTGTTTTCTACACTATTGAGCAACTAGTTTGATTACTGGATAGTCTGGCAAAAAAATGGATAGGCGACAACACTAGCATTCAAGTGGAAGTGCTGAAGTTAAGCTGTTGATCAGTGTGCAACCACCTTGAAAGTCCCCGAAATACTGACATTTATGTAGAGAAGATAAATGATTTACTGGCTTAGTTTTGAACACACCTAAATTGTTTTCATTCCTCACATGTTGTGGCAGTGAATTCCATGTGGTTTGAGCAGTATTCCTGCTTGAGGCTATCCTTTTTGTTTGAGAGATCTCTGGCTTCAAGTTATCTTGACTAACAGTTTGTTGCCTGTGAACTAATGGGGAACAATATTCTCAATGAAAGATAACATAAACAAGTAAATAAAGGGTGTCTGTGTATGATGAACAGGCACTTATCTTTTTTTTAAAGAGAGGCAATGAAGCTCATGATGTTCATAAAGTGAGACAAATCAATATATTTTATTTAATGTAGTTTCAAGGTATTTGTGTTGCACATAAATTTAACATTTAAATAAATGAGATGATGGGCAGAACATATTCTGACTTTAGGTTTAGAAAGTTTTTACCAGTAGTCCTTCTTGATTCAAAAGTTAGCAAATTAAAAGGCCTTTAACTCATTCAGTTGTTGGATATGTATTACTAATAAAACATATTTACTAAAATATTTAATGGAACTTGTGTAAACACATGAACAACATATGCAAGACTGATACAGAACACTGTATGAACCATAAAGGTTATATGTGCAGTTGGTATGCATACTTCATTCCCGTTTAGGCAGAGTAATGTGTACTTTCTAGAATCCATCTCTAGGTGTTGCAAAACTTGTCTTTCCAATCCATTTGTCCCATCCCTTTCACTGTACCTCAGTCCATTTTGGTTCAGAACCACCATGTATACAATGTCTAATGTATATCTATTTTAGCTTACGTAGAGTACGCAGGTCTCTCTATATGTACTTTTCAGAACTTTCAACCATCCTCCCAATTCCAAGCTTTCCACAAAAAAATAAACGACGCCTTACCATATCTAAGATGTTTACATCCATGCATCCCCATGACTAAGTTTATTCACATTTAGTATACTTCAACCTACCTTTCTTGTTTTATGGCACTGTTCTATCACACCCTTTTACATGTAAGAATTGTGGCCATACTGTTATACTATGGAAAGTCAGAATATCTTTGCAACCCTGTGATGTTTGGTAGCATACGACAATTCAGAGCTTAAACTGGTGAAACTATATGTGAGGACTATGGTATTAGGTGAGGTATCAGTTTGGTTTGATAGTATAGGTCCACAGAGATGAACAGTCTTCTTTGCATAAGCACTGAGCTCAACTACTTTTTATAAATAGTCTGTGGTCTTAATAATGTCTCAGAATTTGTAAACTCTGTATAGTATATTTGTGGATATCTGTAACTATTCAATACTGGACAGATAATATAAACAATTTTACTGTGTAGCATACTTCTGTACTAGGCCCTCTGGTTTATTCCATGGTATTTAGTTGAGTGTACTTTTATCTTTGAAGACGTACAGTAAGATATTCAGTTTTTCTCATCTTGTAATAGTAATAGTGACATTTCTGCTGATATCTTACAGAGATACCATGTGCATTATGTGTATTACGTATATGTTTCTTCCTTAAAGACCAAAGGAAATGAAATACAGCACTACACATCCAGCAGAAATGAGAGAAAATCAAATTGTAATGTTAAAACAAAACATAACACATACACTAAACTGTTAGCTCTACTGTTCATTTGATTCTGTTTTATCAGAGTGTTACTGTGGGCACTGAGTATTGTTTTTATTGGCTTTAAAGAACAACACAATGTCAGAGCAATTGTCACATGCATACTGTGGATTTCTATAAAATCTGAAATGGTCTTAATGTTCACATGATTGTTTGAATGCATGCATATACAATGTAATACTAGTAATAATGTAGCAAACTTTTACATCACACATTTGATAATACTACAGATACATTTATTTGCTTTTATTTACATGAGTGTAATGCAATTAGTGTGCTGCTTTGCCTTAAAGGTATATGGCAAGCATTTTCTGTAACTTATAAGTGACATATTAAGAATGTATTCATTTTGTATGTGGGAAACAGACAGAGCTGTAGGAAGGGTGGACTGTATGGGACTGCAGCCATAAGCACCAAGTTCAAACCATTTTTTTAATTATAGCTTTGTTTTTAAATTTTTTTCACTTCCCCACTATTTGTCCATTTATGAAGACAAAGATACCCATTCTATTACCACGTTCACTTAACTTGTAACCTAGCAACTGTCTGTGTTTGGATTGCCACCCATCCTGATTCTCATATTATAGTCCTGATGTCAGTCCTGCCTTCCTATCTCTGGCACATAGTTAAATGCCTTGGTTTCAGTCTTGGTCAACAGTTAACAAACTGCAAAAGGGAGGAATCATGTAGTCAGAGCAATACCTTTTTCCCTGACAGCAAATACTTCAAAAATATTTCACTATTGGCGAAACTCAGAGGACATCTTTTTTGCAGTGGGCAAGCCCCCATGCACCCTCCAAGTGGGGGAACACCCCCCCACACACCCAGAACTTAAATATAGCTACTCTAATTTCACATAACAGTGGGGAAAAGGGAATACTCCATTGTCGGTGAAAGTACTTTTCATTTTTGCTGAATCAGCAGTCACTGAAACTGTCTTTAAGCCAGTGACAGGCTCCTGAAAGGGAATTTCTGCACTCTCGAGGTAATCAATTATTTGCCAGTACTGCCATTGCTTTATTTTTTTTTTAGTTAATTTCCATCTGATTATTCTAAAAATCTGAGTAGACTATGACATTTCTCCAGGCTTAAGAGAGGTGAGAGGGAGAACAAGTGATTTCATGAAAGTCATATTGGGAAGCCCGGTGTCCATTCAGACTGATATATGAATTGTTCCCACTAAAGGGCATTTGTGATGGAAACCAAACCCACACATTTTGTGCAGTTTTACTTGCGTATCCATCTCTCTTGTCATGATCACAGATGGCTCTTCATCAACACGTCACCGGGGGGGGGGGGTGAAGCAGAGCTGGACAGCAGGTGGCTAGGGAGGATCCATATCTCAAAAATGAATGTTACTCCAGGCACCACCACACTCCTTTGGTACACCACTGGACATAGGTGTAGTAAATGTTAATATGACAGTCATATCTCTATGTGTACCAGTCAAAAAATCCTCCTGCATGGAGAAAAGTTGCACGGCAACTAAAGCAAAAGCATCCACACAGCCAAAATTAAGCCAGCAACCAAAGTGGATCTGATAAATAATCCTTTAATGTTAAACAAACATCAAAAAAACTCAGACCGGTTTTGGCTGGCAAAAAAGCACAGCCTTCTTCAGTGACAAAAAACACAAATCAATTGATGTAACTTAAATAGTATTTTAAACATATCCCATTGGTTCAATTAAAATTGCTCATTTAATCCAGGTGAAAAAAGAGCACCTAATTTAGGAATCCATTTCATTTCCTTTGTATCTAACATTGAGTGCCATCCTGAATCACCATAAAGGAAAATTTAGCAGTGTGATGTTTCAAAGTGTGTTTGTACAATGCATTGTTTATTTTCTTATTTTTAATATTGCTCATATGTTCATAAATCCGTAGTCTTAAAGGACGAGATGTTTGACCAACATAAAAGGAGCCACAAATACATGTAGCCAAATAAATAAGCCATTCACTGCTACAATTTGCAAAGAATGAGATGTCATAGACCCTTGGGCAATTCCTACTAGTAAATTCCTTAGATTTAGCAATTTTATCACAATTACTGCAATGACCACAGGGGAAACACCCCACTAGAGGTTCCCCTGTCATAGTTGTTTGTGAAAATTGTGTAATGCTAGCGTAATGTGTATGTTTATAATGATTGAAACATGAGGCTAGATTCTTTCCCTTGCGGAATGAGAATAAACATTTGTCCGGTAATATATCTGATAATTCTGGTAGACTTAACAAAATGTTCCAATTTCTCTGTACACTATTCATGAGTACATCTGAATTCCTAGCATATGTTGTTAAGAACCTGATTGGCTGTGTGGTCCTCTGACCCCTAAGTTTATAAGTTAATTCCTGCCTAGATAAAGTATTGGCCCAATTGCTGGCCCGCAAAACATGTCCCATAGAATATCCTCTGGCGCGAAATCTGTTGATGAAATCACATCTATCTTCTTGGAAAGTATCCTCCTTAGAACATATGCGCCTTAAACGTATAAACTGTGATTTGGGTATGTTTTTGGCAATGTGTGGAGGATGAAAGCTGGATGCGTGAAGGACTGTGTTGTATTCAGGATATTTTCTGAAAACCTGTGTACTGAGAGTGTCATCTGGTTGTCTTGTTATTAACACATCCAGAAAAGTTATTGTGTCAACATGATAATTAACAGTGAACTGTAAGCCCCATATGTTATCATTTAAATATGAGAAATTCAGTTAAATAGTCAACATCAGCCCTCCACACCATCCAGCAATCATCCAAATACCGCCTCCAGATATCAATTTCTGGAAGGTAAATATTGTGGCTGCTATTGTAGATTATATGTTCTTCTATATAAGCCATAAAAAGGTCAGCATAAATAGGAGCAAATGATGCTCCCATTGCTGTTCCTTTGATCTGCCAAAAACAAATGTCTTGATAGAAAAAGACATTATTAGTGAGGACATGCTCTGCAAGGCCAACAAGAAAGGAATTGAAATCTTGTTCATATAGATGGGCTATATTAAGCCAGTGAGTTAAAGCTTCCAACCCCACCTGATGCGGAATATTCATATACAGAGAACTAACATCAAGTGTACACATCAGCCAACCAGGTTCCAATTGTGCATCAGATATAATGTGTAAAAATTCAGTCGTGTCTTGCAAGCGAGAACGAACATATGACAACAAAGGCTTAAGATGTCTAGTCAAAAACAAGGATAATGGTTCTGTAAGGTAACCTCGACCAGAAACAATAGGTCTACCTGGGGGATGTACAGGATCCTTATGGATTTTTGGAAGAAAGTAAATATATTGATTGATAGGATCCTGAATAGTAAGTTGTTGTAGTGTAGAAGTGGTTATGAGGCCAGTATCTCTAGCACTAATAAGAAACTCATCAATCTGTTTCTTGAACCTGTGTGTAGGATTTAAACACATTTCAGCATAGTACCATTTGTCAGATAATTGTCTCCTGGCCTCCTTGTCATAATCTGACCAATTCATAACCACAACTGCCCCACCTTTGTCTGCTGAAATAATAACCAAATCCTTGTTTTGTTGTAGTTCAACAATAGCCTGTTTTTCACTGGATGACAAATTATTGGGTTTAAAACGAGTTTCAAAACTATCAAAATGTAGATCTTTGAGAATCATATTCTGAAACAAGTGTACAGTGGGGTGCATCGGAGGAAGATATTTAGATTTATGATAAATAAATTTATTTTGATCATAAGATGCATCCCCATCTCCAAACTGTAATTTCAAATTAAGAGTTCTACAAAATGACAAGACATCCTGGACCAATTGGTCCTTAGAAATAACAAACCCAGGAATAAAAGTTAAGCCTTTATTAAGAATGGCCACTTGTGATGAAGACAAAACAAAATCAGACAAATTTAGAACATTAGAATTAACATTACTTATTTCTGTATTACCATTTCTAACAGACTCTGAATATTCTCGATTCTTTTTGTGTTTTCTGCCTCCGCGTTTGTACTTCCCCCTAAAGGGACAAAGCCTTGGGCTCTTTTGGGGTTAGGTGAATCCGATGCTGGCTGTATATCACTATCTGTATATGATGAAGGATCATCAGTAGATGAACCATTTGTTATAGTTTTGTTACATAATATGGATCTGGGTCTCTTTCTTCTTGGTGTTTTAACCGGATGAGGGTTAAAACGAACATGTTTGGAAGGAAAACTAAAGGGGTTAGCTCCCTGATAATCATTTAGATCCCGCTTAAATTTTTTGATTTTTTTTTGATGTTTCAATCATTATAAACATACACATTACGCTAGCATTGCACAATTTTCACAAACAACTATGACAGGGGAACCTCTAGTGGGGTGTTTCCCCTGTGGTCATTGCAGTAATTGTGATAAAATTGCTAAATCTAAGGAATTTACTAGTAGGAATTGCCCAAGGGTCTATGACATCTCATTCTTTGAAAATTGTAGCAGTGAATGGCTTATTTATTTGGCTACATGTATTTGTGGCTCCTTTTATGTTGGTCAAACATCTTGTCCTTTAAGACTACAGATTTCTGAACATATGAGCAATATTAAAAATAAGAAAATAAACAATGCACTGTACAAACACACTTTGAAACATCACACTGCTAAATTTTCCTTTATGGTGATTGATTTGGTCAAGGGTATTAAATTTAATAAAACAGGAGGGCACTCGATGTTAGATACAAAGGAAAAGAAATTGATTACTAAATTAGGTGCTCTTTTTTCACCTGGATTAAATGAGCAATTTTAATTGAACCAATGGGATATGTTTAAAATACTATTTAAGTTACATCAATTGATTTGTATTTTTTGTCACTGAAGAAGGCTGTGCTTTTTTGCCAGCCGAAACTGGTCTGAGTTTTTTTGATGTTTATTTAACATTAAATGATTTTTTATCGGATCCACTTTGGTTGCTGGCTTAATTTTGGCTGTGTGGAGTCATATCTCTATGCCTTGTTGTCATTGACTTACGTACTGCTATTAATATGTATTTGTTTCCAGTATTATGAAGGCAATATGCAATAGTCAACATGTTGTTATATGTAGCCATAAGATGTTTCAAGATATGCATGCATTATATTCACATTTTGATAAGTTGTGAACAATGTTATTTACTGTAGACTTAATGGAGGATCGAGGTGAAATAGAACATATGTTGTTTAGAGTTGATTACAAGTTGCTAATTTAGGTTATTTTTTAAACAAGAAATATCTTTATTAAATTATCATGTATGACACAGGCAATCCTACATTTCTCTAAATGAAAATAAACCATACTGACACAATTTCAGTTGCAAACATTATACATTACAAACCATGCAGACACAACTGTAGCTGCAAACATTATACATCACTTATATCCAGTCATTGTCAGTCAACCATTATATATATTATTCATATCCCGCCTTTTTTGTTAAACCACATTCCTCTTCTTCATGCATTGATCCCACAATTCCCATTTTTCCTATATAATTTAAGCCTACCCTTTTCTAAAGATCCCAATTCCAGTTGTTTTATCTCTGGTACTATCTTCGCTACTTCTTGTAAAGTTGGTTTATATTTTGATTTCCATTTTCTAGTAATTGCCTATTTGGCACCCATCATAATTAGACTCAACAATGCCTTACTATGTCTAAGCAATTCTGATTCTGTATCATAGCTCACAAAAATTATTTCCTCAGTTGCACCAATTTGCTCACCCAGCATCTCTGACAGAGCGGTCTGCAGGGAATCTCTAAAGTCTGCCAACTCATTACACTCCCAGAAAATATGTTCCCACTTACCTTTTTCTTCCCCATCACACATCCAACATTTGCTGTCTACCTGAGGAAAATTATGTGGAATCTGCTTGGAGAATAAAAATACCTATGTAAACATTTCCAAGCAAAGATGCTAAATTATCTAGACTTTGTTGCATATTTGGGAGACATACCTATATCCCACCATTGTTTCTTTCTGAACTGCTTATCCAATCTTTCTTCCTAATCCTTTCTAACCACCTCTGACTGATTCTTATAGTTAGCATGCAATATTGTATATGCTCTACTAGCTATTACTTTCTTAATGGCAACTTCTGCTCTAGATTCTACTAAAAACTCTACCAGTGCTGGTCTTTCATTTAGGACCCCCTTATTTCTTTCTTTGTGCCTATACTCGGATATCAGTCCTTGATAGGGAAGGGAATCTCTAACCTGTAGTCCAAATAAGTTCTTGGTGTCTACCCATTCTATTACCTTTCCCTCTCTAGTTATTTGCTCCCAATACCTTGGTTCCTTTGCTAGTTTTCTCCAGTAAATTCTAGCCCCTCTTGCCTATTGTCTGTATCCCTAATTGCAGTCATCCCTATAGGCAGAATCTTCTTTCTCCATTCTAGTGTTGGCTTAGTTCTTAGAATACTTTCTGCTACTTTATGAATATAATATTCTGTACGATTATTATTGTCCTCCTTAAAGGTCTCCATCCAAAATCCAAATCTCTCCTTGTTTCTTGAGCTTCACTCCTGTTTCATCATCCCTTTCCACTTTGAATTATAGTTTTCTCCTTGTGCTGTGTAAATGAGCCTTAACTTTGCTTTAGCTTCATTAATTTTGTATCACCAAAAGATTTGTTACTCTGAAATACCCCTTTAAATTGGGTAATCCCAATCCACCTTGCTCTATTGGAAGAATAAGCTTATCCCACTTGACTCTTGCCGCCTTCTCTTCCAAGATAAAATCCTTCAACTCTTTATTAATTGCTATCCACAACTTCTCCTCTGGTTCATAAAAACATTCCTGACCTGTGTACAAGACTAAAGGGACTAAAAATATTTTAACTGTTTCTACCTTGCTATCAGTATCCATTTAGCAGAGCTTCCATTTTCTCAGTTTTTGTATTATCTTTTGTTTAGTCTCTTCCCACATATACTTAGCTGCCACACCAGAATTATTTTTAATCCATTCTCCTAAATACTTAATTTTATCATGTCTGCATACATATGGATATTGCTGAACCAAATCGTATGTGGGTACATAATTTATCACTATTGCCTTTATTTTAGCTTCATTAATTCTGTATCCCAAAAAGATATGAAACTGTCTCAGTATGTTCCACAAAACTTTAATGCCCCTTTCTGGTTTTGTCAGGTATAAAATAATGTCATCTGCAGATAAAACCAGCTTTTCATGACCACCATACCAATGTCCTTGAATTTCTGAATTCCTATTTTCTTTGCCAGTGGTTCTAAATATAATGCAAATAACAAAGGGGAGAGAGGACAGCCCTGCCTGGTCCCTCTGCTCACGCAGAGATTATCAGAGAGAACCCCATCCACTTTAAGTTTCACCTATGATCCCTCATATATCCTCCAAAACAACCTTATCATTTTATCAGGGAATGCAAATGCTTCCATTGCTTTGCTCATAAAGTCCCAGCTTACTCTGTCAGATGTTTTCTCTGCATCAAGACCCACCAACAACACTGCTATTTTCTTAAATTTTGCTTCTCTCTGGATCATCAGTGTTTTGTTATTGTTGTCAAATGTTTGCCTCCCCTCCACAAAACTACATTTATACATATCTGCCAATTTTGGCATCATTTTTGCCATTCTTTTAGCAATTATAAACACTTTATAATCATGTTTTAGTAATGAAATGGGCCTGTATGAAGCTGGATCTGAGGGATCTTTGCCCTCTTTAGGTATTACAGCAACTACTGCTTTCTTCCAGGATTTTGGCACTTCTCCTCCCCGTAAAATACTGTTAAACAAAACCTTCCTTATCTTTATCAGTTTTTCCCACCTAGCTTCCAAACATCCACAGGAATATCATCTATTCCTGGGGACTTTCCTGTAGAATGGTTATACATCACCATTTGTATCTCATCTCCTCCTGTCCTGTTAGTAGTTGAGCCTCCTCTGCCTCTAACCTTGGCATATCTAATTATTTCATTTACATTTACATTTGTACATTTTCTTACTTTCCATATTTCTCTGCTTTATACAGACTTTCAGAGAATTTCTGAAATATTTCTAATACAAGATCCTTTATCTTCCTTGATCATAGGTAGGTACTAGGCTATTGGCCCTAGGGCCTATATAAGCCTAGCCAAAAAAGTACCCTGGCTTTCGCCACCCAAGAAAATTATTTTCCTGTGCCCCTGTCAAGCAGAGCCACAGAGGTGATCCCTGGGGTGAATTTCCTATTTCCCATACAATCATCAAGATTTTTCTTGAAGAGTGCTAATGAGGAGCTTTGTTTGATATAGATAGGTAGGTTGTTCCAGAGTATGGGAAGTCTATGGGACAGGAATCTATCCCTCCAGCATGTTCTGTTTATTGTGGTGACAAGATTTAGGTCCCTAGAGCATGTAGCTCAGGGGGATTGGGATTTCTTTAGGTGGAGCATGTCCAACAGCTCTGGGTTTGACATAGCTTTGTATGTTAGGCAGAGATTGCCTCTGAGTAGGCAATATACAATGGAGTAAAGCTGGAGTTTTTTTGAGACGGTCTCCGTAGGGCATCTGTTTGAGGCTGGTAATCCTCTTTGTGAGGTATTTCTGCGGCCTTTCCAGTTGTTGTAGATGTCTTGTGAGGTACATACCAAACGGGGCGTTGTACTCTATAATGGGTCTAATGAGTGGCACATAGAGGGGAACAATGATCTCTTTTTTTTCTGGATGAGAAACCTTTTGTGATGAGATGTGCCACATAGAAGGATTTCTTGACTACTGTGGTGATGTGATTATCAAAGGAGAGACTACTGTCCATCTGTGTCCCAAGGTCTCTTATCACACTTATGGTGTTAAATAGACTACCATCTACGTGGTAGTTCATGGGTACAGAGTTTTTACCAAAGGGGATGACAATGCACTTTTTAGCATTGTGCTTGAGGCCATGGCTTTGACACAAGGCATCTGTCTCCGTAAGGCTCTTTTGTAGGATGTCCACATCGTTAGGAGTTTCGATTATGGCTCCTAGTTTGCAGTCATCTGTGAACTTTGTTAGCCAAAGACCTTCTGTGTTAGCCTGTACTTCAGAAAAGTAGATACCAAACAGGAGATGACCCAGGACTGAACCCGGTGGTACTCCACTTGTAACTGGTCTGAAGTCAGATTTGGAGTCTACTACTTTCACAATGTGGGTTCTGTCAGTGAGCCAGTTGGCAACCCATCTTGTGACATAGGGATTTATACCTAGTTTAGTGAGTTTATCTATAATTCCAGAGTGGGGGATGGTGTCAAAAGCCTTGGCGAGATCTAGATAGGCTGTGTGAACCACCTTACCCTCGTCTACGGCTTTGGTGACTGTTTCAAAAAAGTCTATCAGGTTTAGGAGACATGATCTGCCTTTTATCTATTTTGCAATATATTAACATACGCCAGTCTCTCTATATAATTCTTGATACATCCTAACCATGCCTCCCTTTCTTTTATTTCCTCCCTAATTTTAAACTCCACTTTAATTTTATCAAACTCCCTAGCTATATTTTCAGAAGAAGTTTCTATCTTCTCTAATAGCTCCTGAATAATTTCAACTACCCATTCCTTAAATTCCTCTCTTTTCAACAGATAGGTGGGAAAGCACCAATGTCTCATTTTTACTTCATTACCCTGTGTTTTTATTTTAGTTATTATTGGCACATGATCTGAAATAGTTATTGGGTATGTATCAAGACCTTCAATTAAATGCGCATGTTCCTGTGAATTGTAAATTCTATCTAGCTTAGCCCAGTTTCTTTCTTTTTTTTGGGGGGGGGGGGGATAATATGTAAATTCACTCCAAACTCCTATTACTGAAGTCACATCTTCCATGCCAAATATTTTCATAAATGTCTTTAAAATCTACCCTCCTTTGTTATATTTCCCTTCTGCCCTCCACCAGACACATATTTACTTTTGCAAATAAAATTCCAGTTCTCACCTATATGTAATATTCCTTGCTGAAAGCTGATTATTTCTCCTAGAATTTTCTTAATCTCCATTATAGCAGTTTTCAGTGGAATATTATCCTCTCTTGCCAGTAGCCCCTTAGCACTACAGATCTACATTATTGTCTTTTTAATCCTCTTCTATTACTATTGGAGATCCTCTTGCAAATAATATAAGTATACCTCTCTTCCTTTGCCCCAAGTATTCTGCTGAATAACCATCCTGAAAGCCTTTCTTTATCAAATTCACATGTTCAGTTCTTTCCAAGTGTGTCTCCTGTAGCATAGCTATTTGCACTCTACATTTTTAATATAGTTTGCTACTCTTTATTTTTTGTATTTATCTGTGATACCATTAATGCTTATAGAAAGGATCATATTCTTGAGAAATTATTATTCCCATCTTTTATGTATAAGAGCTTTTTGTTAAATATCTAGTTCCAGCTTTTGTGATACATGCATTTACTGTTTGGCAGTTAATCTTTTATACAGTTGTTACCTGTCATCTCCATTTCAGCCTGTGTCACATCTTACAGAACTGTTTATTTTATTGAAGCCCTTAAACCAAAACACACACACACAATACTCCCCTAAACCTATTAACTTAATAATTATATACAACTATGTACATCTTCAAATATTGAAGTTTTGCCTTCCTAATAGGAACAGATTTTCCAAACTGACAGCCGTACATACAGACGTGAGCTGACCTAAAAGAAAGGTTATCCATGCTAAGACACATGTACAGCCTGTCGTTCTATTAAGTACTGTCTGGTTTTGTCTTATCTTTATTGCTCTCTCAGCTGGGAAAACACTTGGATGGTTTCAGAAAGCATTTGTCCAAGCCATTTCTCTTTATCAGATTACTAGAAACATGAGAACCAGACACAAACCTGTTTACTAGAAAAAAGCCTTGGAATACTCAATATTCTTTTTCATTTACTTGCTTCCCCTCAAAGCTTGTTAGTAGATCAATCTAATTGCCTTAACCCAGTCATTCCCCTGTGCAAGAATAAGAAGAAAATCACACTAATTTTTCTTTTGTCATGCTAACTTAACCAGATTTTTTTACATTGCATTGCCTACATTTCTTAAAACCAAACAAGGAGAGAAAAAAAGGCAGAAAGAAAAAAAGAGCACCTATTTGCAGTAGTATCACCATTACACTTAAAATAACTGAAAAAAAAATGTTCCATTATAACATGCAAAAAAAATCATGCACTATTTAAATAGTACTATTAAGAAAAAATGTTTTACTTACAGTTAACTTTCTCCCTCCTCTTCCCCACTCCTGAGTATTTTTCTGAACATTAATGACATGAAGTAGGGCATATGCTTTAGAGTCCCCTACAAGTTTAACAAAGTCCAATATTTCCATATTTTCTTGTTGTATTCTTGTTCTATTCCTGTTCATGTCCATCTCCCAAACCATGTATCTGTTTTATTTCCAATGTACTCTTGATTCTTCTAGTCAACTCTTGTGCTTTTTTCCCTTTCTCAAGTATCCTCTGTTGAAATACTGGAAAATGTTACACTGGCACAGTCTGTTTGTGGTCTTTATTACCAGAAGAACAAGAAGCAGAATCTCCCCCTGTTTTACTTTTTGTTGGACAAACTTTTGTATTTCATCCTTAGCATGTACCTCATCAAAAATACTTTGAAGATAGTTGAATAAGGCTGCATCTTTACTATTAAAGATCTAGGTTGTTTTCTCATAGCCAGGTTTGGAGCATTCACACAATGTGCCCTTTCAATTAACAATTCCTGTTGTGGAATACCAGTCCAGTTGCTTATTTGTGCTTTCATAAAATTAATATAATCTGTTCCAGCTTCTCAGGCACAGCAGAAAATCTCATGTTTTCCCTATATGTTCTGTCCTGTAATTCTATTTTTTTAAACATGTCTTCTTGTGCAGTCTCATATTCAGCCAGCCTTTTCTTCATTTCAACCTCTGAGTTTTGCAATTTTATCACCTTATCTGAATATCTGTTTAAAGCGTCTTCCATCTTTCCAGCCTATTATTGAGTTGATATACTCCATCAGTGTTTCATTTATTTTAATCAGGTCTGTGTTCAGCTGGCTTATACTTTCCTCTAGGTTGCACTTAGCTTGCACTGCATTTTGCTGAAGAGCTACAGTACTTTTCCCAGTCAGTGTTTTTTCATCACTTTTTGTAGCTAATTTTCCTTCAGATCATCTGTATTTCTTTTTCCTGGCATCCAAGTAGTGCACTTACTAGCCAGTTGGTGAAATTTACCCAGAAATCTAGGTCCACTGACTTTCTCTGCTAAGTTTATGTTTTCACACTGGGAGTGCTAGAATTAAGCTGTTATTCAGTGTGTAGCCATCTTGGAAGCCTGTAATTTAGATTATTACTGATAGTTTAAACAATTAAAAAGCACATAGACATTCACTTTATTATAAAGATAGACAAAATAACCAAGATAGTAGTTTGAACTAATACCGGCTTACAGTTATGTATGTTGCATAGTGTTCCAGTTAATATGATGCTGGTTGTGTGAAATAATTTATACAATGACATGTGACACACACACTAGAACTTTACAGAAAAGACTATGTAGTTTACATGAGCAACATGCTTAAAATGTCAGTGCGGAAACAGGACAGATAAAGACACTAATGGAATATCTTTGCAAAATGGTAGCAAGCAGGACTACATTTAAATGCTTGCTTACCTATATGTGTATGCACGTAGTTTTCACAATACTATCTTACAGTGAATGGAACTTTCTTAAAAAAAAATAATTTTTTTTAAGTTGGGACATGAGCTCATACCTCTCAACCTTCCATCTCCAAAATGAGGCACACTACCTCTCATAATGTGGAACAAATGGGCAAAATGTGGATCACTTCCTAACAGGTTACTAACAACTCAAGCAGGAAGCTCACAGGATGGTTAAAAATGTGATACTTTTGTTTGATGAATTAATATGATTCAATTTTATTTACCGTGGATATCAGTTAAAAAAAAACCTCCCAACACTGAATGTGTGACAGATCCTTTCAATGTGGAACTTCGAGGAGCATGAACTTTCTAAGACCCAAAATGAGTAGCTTTCCTCATAATTAGGTATACTTGATAGGTATGCATGGAATACTTGTCTAGACAAAGCATTATTCATATAATGTTTCTGAATATAATATCCATATTTATTTATTATATATTTCAATGTACATTTAGTTTTGCTTAAAAAATGCATAACACAATAAACAGCTTGCCAGGTAGACCAAACCTCAAATAATTCAAGCATATCTAACTTTATAATTAACAAGTTTAGGGTAAGACAGAATGGTGATATTAAATGAGTCATAAATGGACCTGTGCTAGTGACAGGCTCCACTTTTAAACATGCCATAATGGCATTGCACAGTTTGAGTTTCTTTGTCTTCTCAATTTGCAAATATATACAGTTCTCAAATATATAAGGCTTTTTAAAGAAAAGGATTTAAGTTTGTTCCTGTGGGAAAATTTGAAGTTGAGTTATTAGTTGAAATAAAGCTGCTCACTATGAAAATCAACTTAGTATGATTAAAATAATTTATGAGCAACTATTTGTTTTTTGTTTTTTTATTTTTGATTGGTGGATTTTTATCATGTGACTGATTGTTTAAAGCATTAATATTTACTTTGGTATCAGTTTTGATGAAGTCTGGATAAAAGAAAATGAAAGCAGTAAAGTGCCTTTCAATAAATGCTGTTTGAAGTATACAACTGCCCAAAATTGGTGTTTTTTTTTAATGTATTAAATCAGCATGTATAGCCATGCACATACTGATGATACTCCCATGCATGCCAGTTGTATAGCAGTACACAAAAATATGTAATTGCTGCATGTCAATGGAATCTCTAATGCCTTTATAGTTTAGAATTGCTGTGTGTGTACTTTTGATCATTTTCAGTGGGTTGATAAAAATGGCTTCTTGCTATAGTAAAATGTTTTTCAAAAACATGTTTTGAGGATGTTTACTGATCTTAAGGGCAGCAGGGCCTGGGAGTGGAATGATAAGGAGAACATTTTTTTTTCTTCAGGTGAGTTAGTTCTAGAGCAGACTGGGTCCTTGCTAGCCCTACCAAAAAGGATCATGGAATTACAAAAGGAATAGACCCAGGCTGAGGATGGGAGCTCACAGCCTCCTGGGATAGATGGAGTAGGCATTAAGGAACAGATGTACTGTGGACCTGCCATATTCAGTAAGCCAGTAGGTTTTCATTTTACTGAAAAGGTGAGATGTCATATCACTATTTTTTTTCCAAACATCTTTATTAAATTTTCACATATGACAAAGGCAATCTTACATTTATATAAATGAAAACCATACAAAATGATACCACTTTAGTTGCAAACAGTTTACATCACAGACACCATTGAAATAACTGTAGCTGCAAACATTATACATCACTTATAAACCATCCATTATCAGTTAAGCATTATATGGCTCATTCAAATCCTGCCCCTTAAACCTCGTTCCTGCTCTAAATATATTGTTCCCATAATTCCTGTTTTTTCCTATGTGGTTTGCTCCTTCCCTTTTTTAAAGATCCCAATTGCACTTGTTTTATCTCTGTTACTTTATTCACTACTAGTAATCTAGACTATGATTTCCATTTTCTAGTAATTGCTTTTTTGGCAGCCACCATAATTGGACTCAGCAAGGCTTTAGTATGTCTAGGCAATTCTGATTCTGTAGCATAACTCAAAAAAATAATCTCCCCAGTTAGTCCAATGTGCTTACCCAGCATCTCTGACAGAGTGGTCTGCAGGGAATCCCTAAAGCCTGCCAGCTCATTACATTCCCAAAAAATATGTTCCCAGCTACCTCTTTTTTGCCCATCACACCTCTAACATTTTTTATCCACCTGAGGATATAAAATACTTATGTAAACACTTCTAGGCAAAGATCTTAAATCTTCTAGACTTTCTTGCATATTTGGGAAATATACATATATCCCCCATTGTTCCTCTGTGAATTGCTTATTCAGTCTCACTTCCCTATCTTTTCTAAGCTCCTCTGACTGATTCTTATAATTATCATACAATATTTTATATGCTTTACTAATTATTCCCTTTTTAACAGCAACTTTTGTTCTAGATTCTATTAAAAACTCTACCAGTGCTGGTCTTTCATTTAGGAGCCCCCTTTTCTTTCTCTTTGCCTATAATCTGATATCAATCCTTGATAGGGAAGGCAATCTCTAATCTGTAGTCCAAATAAATTCTTGCCCTCTTCCCATTCGGTTACCGTTCTCTTTCTAGTTATTTGCTCTCAATACCTTGGTTCCTTTGCCAGTTTTTTCCAATAAATTCCAGCTCTCTCTTGCCTATTGTCTGTATCCCTGACCACAGCCATCCCTATTAGTAAAATCACTTTTCCCCATTCTTGTGCTGGTTTGGTTCTTAGAAAACTCCCTGCTATTTTATGAATATAATACTCTGTATGATTTTGGTTGTTCTCCTTAAGAGTCTGCATCCAAAATCCTAATCTGTCCTTATTTTGTGAGCTTCCTCCCTGTGTCAGCATCATTCCTTTCCACTTTAAACTATAGTTTTCTGCTTGTGCTATGTATAAGAGCCTTAACTGTGTTGTTCTAAAATATCCCCTCAAACTAGGTAATCCTAGTCCACCTTGTTCTATTGGTAGAATCAGCTTATCCCACTTGACCCTTGCTGCCTTCCCTTCCCAATAAAATCCTTCAACTCTCTCTTAATTGCTGTCCACAACTTATCTGCCAGTTGATAAAAGTATGCCTGACCTGTGTATAAGACTAAAGGGGCTAAAAGCATTTTAATGGCCTGTATCTTAGTATCCATATCCATATAACAAAACTTCCAGTTTCTCAATTTTTATAAAGTTAAGTTGTCATTCTTGCCTTCATTCTTGCTGGATGAGTTTGACTCCGACTCGGCCTATACTATAGCTCGAGAGCTATTTTTTACCAGCTCGAGGCAGCCCTATATCCTACAATACCATGCACTAACTCCCCAGATCTCGTTTGCCACTTCGCTGCGAGGTTGCCTTTATTGCCGGCTCAGGTCAGTAAAAGAAATTTTAGCAAATTCTTCAAAACTTCAGGTTAGTTTTTTGTCAGATTAGTTCCCATTGATAGTTTTACCTAAATTCCCTATTAGTAATTTTTTCGTTAAGCCCTTACCCACCCCTTTAGTTAAACCTTCTAATCGGGCCTACAGGCTGAGTTTTTGTTTTCTCTTCCCCATTATTGTGTGTGTGAGTTGTTGTTTTAGTCAGCCCCTTAACTTCCCCTTGGTGTGAAAGTTGAGTGAGTGGTTGTGCTGACTGTGTTACTGTTTTTTAGGGTAACTATGTCTAAAGAAGCTAAGGTCTCAGGATTCAAGAAGTGTGACTTGTGCTGTCAGAAAATGTCTCTGACAGACGGTCACACTTCTTGCGTCTACTGCTTGGGACCTTTGCACCTGCAGGACTCTTGTTCCATCTGCCATGGATTTAATTCAAGAGTCCTGTAGGAGCGTCATAATAAACTTATTTTGAGGGGTTTATTGAAGCCCGATGACTCCCCATCCAAGTCTGGCTCGGGGAAGTCGTCTAAGCCCGCCAAGCCCTCGGCTCCAGCTTCTGAGTCGAGGGCTGGCGAAACTGAGATCGCTCCAACATCAGCTCCAGTCAGAGCCGATGTGAGCAAGATCGTACCCGCTCTGAAACCTGTATCGGAGCCGACATCAGCGTGCAAGTGCTCTAGATCCCCTTCATTAGAGTACGTCCGATCGGCTCCAAGATCACCCCTTCTATCGGAGCGGAGTCATAGGACTCATTCCTCCAGGTCGTCTAGGCTTTCCGACTATGATATCGAGAGGGTGGTCAGTAGACTCATAAAATCTCAGGCACTGGCCCAAATACTCCAAAGCCCATCTCACCAGACTGTGGCTCCCTCGGCGCCGCCTTCGATTCCTCCTCCGACTCTCCAGTAGAGTTCGGAGCCGGAGTTTGTCAGAACCGTAACCTTGCCGACGTCGGAGCCGATACTTCCACCTTCGGCTCTGGCGTCGTTGGCTCCGACTTCTTCATTGGTACCATCCGTGGAGAAGTCCGGGTGCCGAGACTCCATTGTAAGCTCCGAGGGGGCGAGTGGCATCGGACCCTTGCCCGACCCCGCTCTCCCTCTCGGAGCATCGGCTCTGGTTAGTTCGGCCCTGACATCATTCTCGGAGCCTTCTCTGTCGGTGCCGGGGGCGGTTCTGCTGTCTTTGGAGCCAGGACTGTCTTCGGTGCCTGATAGGGGGGCTTTCGAGGTGATGAGGAGCATGCTGGATCCAGCGTCCACTCCAAGGTTGGGTTCTTCAGCTCCTCCCTTCATAGTACCTGTTACGGTCTCTGGCCATCCTCTTGCAACTGATAGCAGAGATCCAACGCATAGGGTACCCACTTTGGGTGTCTCATCCTCCTCTGAGGCCTCTCCTGAAGCTTCAGGAGAGCCACCTAGGAAAAGAAAGTGCAAGAGGAAGCACGTAGACTCCCCTGAGTCTGTAACCTCGAACACTGACTTGGATGAATCGGAGGGCTCCTCCAGATCCCCCTCTGAAGATGTCTCCTTTTCAGACATACTAGAAATCCTGAAACAGAGGGGGAATTGGTCCACACTCAAACCCTCCGAGGACGAGTCGGTTTACCTTGATGTCTTTGGATCTCGCCCTTCCACCTCCTGGGTGTCCCCCCCTTTCGATCCACTGATGGAAGTGGTGGCCAGAAAGGCGTGGGCAGCTCCTGACTCCATGGAACCTACCCCTAGGAGGCCTTCAAAATTTATTTCTGCTCCGGTGGACAAGACTTTTCTCACCTAAGGTGTCTCGGTAGATGCTATGGTGGTAGCAGCTGCCATTAAAAAGGAAATAGCTGATCCTTCTGTACCTGTTCATCCTCCTATCAAAGAGTCCAGGACCATGGACAGGTACGGTAAGCGGACATTTGCTTCAGCGACCTTTGCTATGCGATCGCTGAACTATTTATGTCATTTCACCTGCCTTCAGAGAGATTTGCTCAAAGAACTGGGTGAAACTGTACAGGATCCTTCTGCTGTGGGGTATCAGGACAAGATTAACTCCCAGCTGGCTACCCTGAATTCTATTGCCAATTCCTCAATGTGGCTTATCTCTTATGCAGCCAATGGAGCGAGTAGGGCCGCAGGCACAGGTGTTGTGTTGAGACGTCATGCCTGGATGCGACTCTGTAATTTTGCTGATCCCTTCAAGGCATCCTTCACCAACACCCCCTTTGATGGTTCAGAATTGTTTGGACCTCAGGTGAAGAATACTCTCACCAGGTGCGAGCAAGACGGTAAGACTCTCTCTGCCGTGGGAGTCCATTTTTCCACACCATCTAGACCATACCCCAAAGGTCAGAAGGGTGGAAAGATGTGGTTCCGTAAACCACAGGGAGTCACGCCCGCCGCACGTGGTGAAATTCCCCCTAGAGGCAGGGGGGGGGAACAACAATAGACGCCGCCCCAGGGGCAGAGGGGGTCCACAGAACCAGGGTTCCAGGGAGCCCTTCCCTGACCAACCCTTTCAGCATCCCTGAGAAGCTGCCCGACTGTCCACCTTCGGAGGCAGTCGGGGGAAGATTATCTCTGTACCCGGAAGCCTGGCAATCCCTCTCTCAAGACAAATGGGTACAGTTGATTATATCCGAGGGTTACAAAATCCCCTTTATTTCCCCTCCCAGACGTACCACCCAGAGAAAGGGGTCAGGCACAGCTGGAAATAGAAAAGCTGTTAAAAAAAAAGAGTCATCCAGGCAGTCCCTGCAGACCAGCTAGGATCCAGAATCTACTGCAGGTTCTTTTTAGTACCAAAAAAGACAGGAGACTGGAGAACCATTTTGGATCTCAGCAGACTGAACAAATTTGTACAGAAGACAAAATTTCGGATGGTAACGCTGCAGTCCATTCTGCCCTTCTTGGGCAGAGACAACTGGATGTGCTCGTTAGACCTACAGGACGCGTACTATCACATAAAGATACACAGGTGCTCCAGGAGGTTTCTCCGCTTTCGGCTGGGAGCCAGTCATTACCAATTCAGAGCCCTGCCTTTTGGTGTCACCACAGCCCCCCGAATGTTCACCAAATGTTTGGCAGTGGTCACGGCTCACCTGAGACAAAAAGGATTCCAGGTGTTTCCATATTTAGACGACTGGCTCATCACCGCTACCACCAAGCAGCATCTTATCATAACCAGGGATTACAACATTCACATTTGCAACAGGTTAGGTATTTCCATAAATTTTGCAAAATCCTTCTTGTCACCTTGTCAATGTATAAATTTCATAGGCGCCTTGTTAAACACCATAGAAATGTCTGCAACTTTAACACCTCAGAGAGTGATAGATATACGGCAGAATGTCCACCTTCTGATTCAGTCCAACAAAGTTCAAGCCAAGTTAGTACTGAAAACATTGGGCCTCATGGCAGCGGCGATTCCCCTTCTTCCCTTAGCCCGATTCCATATGAGAATTCTTCAGTGGATGCTTTTCTCTCAGTGGTCCTACCAAAAACTTCCTATGACACACAACATATTGATAACCCCGACTTGCAAGAAACACCTCGCCTGGTGGATAGTCTCCCCTCAACTTCTTCAGGGCAGACCCTTTGTTATTCCCCCTCCAGTTGCCACGGTGACAACGGATGCCTCCCTGATCGGGTGGGGGGGGCATTATCAGGGCAGGACTGTCCAGGGCACATGGCAACAATTAGAATGCCACCTGCACATAAATGTCCTAGAGATGAGAGCAGTGCTTTTATCATTGCGAGCCCTTCAGGACTCTCTTCCCATGGGCACTATAGCAGTTCAAATGGACAATATGTCCGTAGTGTGGTATATAAACAAGCAGGGCGGAACAAAGTCCTACCCCCTATGTTGAGAAGCACTCAGACTTTGGCAGTGGGCGATCTCCTCTCAACGGTTTCTGATAGCAACGCACATCTCTGGGAGATCCAACGTCATAGCGGACAGATTAAGCAGAACAATTCTCATGCCTCATGAGTGGTCTCTAAATCAAGCGGTAGTAGAGAGAATTTTCCAGAAGTGGGGCCAGCCTTGCTGTGACCTTTTTGCAACACCTCAAAACAGCAAATGCCTCGACTTCTTCACTCTCTTCCCCCTACCAGGCCACCCCCCCCCAGAGACGCTTTAGTCCACGATTGGCCTCGGGGTCTTCTATACGCTTTTCCCCCTTTTCCGTTGATTCCAAAGTTAATTCAGAAATCAACCGCATTGAGATCCAAAATGATCCTCATTGCTCCTTACTGGCCTAGACAAGTATGGTTTCCGTTCCTGATCCGATACCTTCTGGAACAGCCCTGGCATCTGGAACTATTTCCAGATCTTTTGACCCATCTGACGGGCAAGCTGCACCAGTCTCTTCAGTCCCTCAACCTCACAGCTTGTTTGCTCCACTTCCAACCATAGCCAGGCTTCCCCTCATTTCTCTTCCTGTCCGTGACATTATTCTTGCCTCCCATAAGTCTAATACCAGGAAGACTTATGCGAGCAAATGGAAGCGTTTCTCCATTTGGGCACAAGCTAGGTCCTTAGACCCTTTTAATGCTCCAATTCACAAAGTTCTTGATTTTCTGGCAGAGCTTTTTCATGCAGGTTCATCGGCAGCCACTATCAGAGTTCAACTAGCGGGCATTGCCAATTTCCATGTAGGACTTTCGGAAACCAGTATTATGTTTCATAAACTCTGCAAAGCCTTCCTCAAGGGCATTTTCTTACTCAGACCTCCCATTAAGGATCCTCCTCCACAATGGGACCTGAATTTAGTGTTATCTTCACTAATTCTTCCTCCCTTTGAGCCTGCAGCTTCTTGTTCTCTCAAGCTCCTCTCTTGGAAGACTCTGTTTTTAGTGGCTATAACTTCTGCCGGCAGAGTGTCGGAGCTTCAAGCCTTGTCCACCCGTTCCCCTTATTTGGTCTTTCATAAAGACAGAGTAGCTCTCAGAACAAACCCTTCCTTTCTACCTAAAGTTTCTTCTGAATCAAATCTGAATCACACTATTCACCTGCCGGTTTTCTTCCCAAATTATTCAAACCGGGCTGAACAGAAACTACATTCCTTGGATGTTCATTGCCAATTGCGGTATTATCTAGACAGAACAAAACAAATCAGGAAGTCAGAACAACTCTTCCTTACTTATGCTGATGGGAGGAAAGGACTTCCAGTTTCAAAGGTAACCCTTTCCAGATGGTTAGCTTCCATCATTACCTTTGTCTATGAGTTGAGACATAAACAACTTCCTTCAAAACCTAAGGCTCATTCAACCAGGGCGCTATCGACTTCAACAGCCTTTCAAGCAAGGTTACCTTTAGATGCCATTTGTGCAGCAGCTACTTGGGCTTCTCAACATACCTTTATTACCCATTACAAACTGGATATAGCCTCCAGAAATAGAGCTGACTTTGGTTCCACTGTACTCAGGAGTCTGTTCCATTGAGCCACCCAGGACCAAGGTGCTAGGTACGCTGTCCCATCCAGCAAAAATGAAGGCGAGAATGACAACTTAACATTAAGAAGTTATGTACCTACCATAACGTTCCATGTTAGTTGTCTTCTTCTCGCCTTCTTTCTTGCATCCCTCCCTCCTGCCCCCTAGCCTAGACAGACTTGAAGGTTCTGAGATCCTTCTATTTCATGATGTTGCATATATATATATATATATATATATATATATATATATATATATATATATATATATATATTCTATGCTATGTGTTAGCTGCCAAACGAGATCTGGGGAGTTAGCGCATGGTATTGTGGGATATAGGGCTGCCTCAAGCCGGTAAAAAATAGCTCCCGAGCTATAGTATAGGCCGAGTCGGAGCCGAGGATTGGCTCCGAACCCATCCAATAAGGAAAAAGGCGAGAAGAAGACAACTAACATGGAACGTTATGGTAGGTACATAACTTCTTATTATCTTCTGTTTAGTCTCTTCCCACATAGCCTTAGCTGCCACCACAGAGTAATTTCTAATCCATACTCCTAAATACGTAATTTTATCATGTCTCCATAAATATGGATATTGTTGGACCAATTCGTGTGTAGTACATAATTTACCACTATTGCCTTTGTTTTATCTTCATTAATTTTGTGTCCCAAGAAGATTTGAAATTGTCTTAAAATGTTCCACAACACTGTAATGTCCCTTTCTGGTTTTACGTGCCATATCACTGTTGGAGAATATGTGGATGAATTCTCCTTATTAAACAGATAGGAGGAAGACAAGGAGAAAGATAAAGACAAATATGCTTTGTATACAGTAGAGATAAATAGGAGGGTTATGGTCACAAGGATATGGGAGAATTGGTTGATTAGATTTTCTATACAGGTGGAGATTTTAGGTGAGAGGGGGCCCCAAGATGTCAGTAGGTATGTAGAAGCATTTTAATAGGGTTATGATTTTACATTTTGCACAAGGGGATCTGAAGTTTTTAAGATACTATGAGTTTTACAGAAGAATGGCACAGGCATATCCTGGAAGAAATTGGTCTTGGATGGATCTTGGGTTAGTATGTTGGCTAGAGACAGGAGGTGGGACCATAGCAATAGATTGTGATTTCCCCATTAATCAGGTTATGAGTTCATTTAGAATACATTTAGTGGAATGAAGTACAGGAGGCATATATATGTAACCCTCAAGTCACTCCACAACAAGTACAAATATGACTCTGTCATTGCCCATGTTGGAGTGAATGACTTGAGACTTACCTCCCTGAACTACATGAAAAGAGACACGGAAGAGCTCTCAGATCATGTGGCCCAGGCAGGTATGACCCTAGCCCTGAGTAACATCCTGCCTTCACCCAGAATGATACCACAGTATAAGGACAAAATGACTGGCTTCAACAACTGGCTATGTTTCTGGTGTCATTCAAAGGGGATTCAGTATTCAGTATCTGTCTGCCTGGGGCGACATGATCGACAAACCATGATGCTTTGCCAGAGATGGTCTGCACCTGTCACCCCTGGGATTTAGATTAATGGCTAAAACTCTTGCCATCCCTATAGTGCCTTTTTTAGGCAAGGTTCAAATGACAAAACCACCACCATAACAGATACAAGCATGCAAAATCTTAAGGTAATGCTACTCAATGCTAGAAGTCTAAACCTCAAAATGCACTCTCTCGAGGCACTCCTGGAGAACATCGATATCTGTGCAGTAACTGACACCTGGTTTAAGGCTCCAGAGAGCACCCCTGCAATACCAGGCTGCAACTCTTACCAACCTTTTCGGCCAACAAACCAAGACTGAAACACTAAAAGTGGAGGAGTGCCCATATTCACCAAGGATATTCACATCTCCAGGCTAGTTGCCCAACACAATGCATCTGAAATTCTCCAGGTACAACTAACACTAGTTAAGACTACAATCCAAATTGTAGCTTGCTACAGATCCCCCACCATGTCCCACAATTCTCATTACACCTTTCTAAACATAATGGAAAATATTAAGATACAACCAAACACCCTAATACTGGGTGATTTCAACTACCCTGCCATTAACTGGGAAAACTACTCGGGTACCAACATCTTTTCCCAACGGTTCTTGGAATTCATAAATACCAATGCCCTGGATCAAATAATCCATTGTCCCACCAGGGGCTCCAATATCCTAGACCTGATCATTACCAGCATGGGAGATAGATGCTCCATACCAGTGGTCACCCCATCATTGGTCAGGTCTGACCATAAGCTAATCACCCTTGACATCCACATCTCCCCCCCCCAGTAAGGAAACCTCTGTAAAAAACTTCTCCAAAGCCATCTTCATGCTACTCAAGTCAGAAGTGATAAACTTCATGACACCCATGCAGATGGGAGCTAAATGTTCGACTGCTGAATCCTACACTAAGGCACTGTATTAGCACATCCACTCGTGCATGAATCGTGCCATCAAAAATAGAGTCAAGACACTCGCCTCAAAACAAAAGGAAGCCAATCTGGTGGTCCCCTGCCATAAACAAACTATACAACAGAAGGAAGAAACTGTTGCAGAAAAGAGGAAAATCCTAGGATGCAAAAAACTCCCATACCAGCCTCAGTAAGAAGCTGAGATCCCTCATAAAATCCTCCAAAGCAAGTTACGAAAATAAAATTGCTAAAGATTCAAAAGACAACCACAAGGCATTCTATAGTTTTGTCAAGAATCTAAATGGCAATACTCAGATCTGCTCTGAGCTACAACAGAATGGCATTAAATATACTGATCCCAAGGATATTGCTAACATCCTGGCAGATTGATTTAGTGCCAACTTCACCCCTCTCTTATCCCCTAAAGGGCCCATCTCAATACCAAAAGATTGCCAAAGTCCGGTAATCATGGCCACACAGGTAGAAACTGCACTCTCCAAAGCTAAGAATACAGCATCCATGGGACCAGATGACATCCCGGGCTGTGTACTACATGAACTGCAAAATGAACTGGCACCTCACCTAAGTGTCATGTCTAATTATAGTCTCACCTCAGGCTTCGTGCTCACTGAGTGGCTCACAGCTACAGTTATCCCACTCCACAAAGTGGGATCCACCTTGGATCCTGGGAACTACTGTCCCAGCAGTCTGACGAGCCTGATCTGCAAGGGCATGGAACGCATTATCATGGAACTTGTAAACAAAGACATTGGCAACCTTCAAACACTGGACCCCATCCAGTTTGGGTTCGTGAAGGGTCGATCTTGTCTCTTGAACCTGATTGACTTCTTCAAATCAGTCTCCAGAGCTGTGGACAAGGGTAAGGAGGTCCACACAGCCTATCTGGACCTTGCCAAGGCCTTTGACACCATCCCCCACTCTGGAATCATAGATAAACTTACTAAGCTGGGCATAAATCCCTACGTCACTCGATGGGTTGCCAGCTGGCTTACTGACAGAACCCAGACTGTAAAAGTAGCCGACTCCAAATCCAGCTCCAGACAGGTGACAAGTGGAGTGCCTCAGGGTTCATTCCTGGGACCACTCTTGTTTAGCATCTACTTCTCTGAAGTACAGGCCAACACTAAGGGACTCTGGCTAACAAAGTTCGCAGATGACTGCCAACTGGGAGCCATTATTGAATCCGCAAATGATGTGGATATTCTACAAAAGGGTCTTACAGAAATGGATGCTTGGTGCCAGAACCATGGGCTCAAGCTTAATGCCAAGAAATGTATAGTTATCCCCTTTGGGAAAAACCATGTACCCATGAATTACCACATAGGTGGCAGTATACTAAACACTGAAAGTGTGATGAGAGACTTAGGTGGACAGTGGTATCACCTTCGATAATCACATCGCCACAACAGTCAAGAAATCCTATGTGGCACACCTCATCACTAAGGGCTTTTCATCCAGAAAAAAAGGAGGTCATTGTCCCACTGTACTCATCCTTCATTAGACCCATTATAGAGTACAACTCCCTGTTTGGTATGTACCTCAAAAGACATCTGCAACAGCTGGAAAGGCCACAGAAATACCTCACTAAAAGAATCACAGGCCTAAAGCAGATGCCCTATGCTGACTGTCTAAAAAAACTCCAGCTATACTCTGTGGCATATCGTCTACTCAGAGGTGATCTCTGCTTAATATACAAGGCCATTTCATACCCTGAGCTGTTGGACATGCTCCACTTAACGAAATCCTAATCCCTCAGAGCCACACGCTCCAGGGATCTAAACCTTGTCATCACAATGAACAAAACATGCTGGAGGGATAGGTTTCTGACCCAGAGACTCAACATACTCTGTAATAGACTGCCCATACATGTCAAGCAGGGCGCCTCCTTGGCCCTCTTCAAAAGGAACCTTGATAATTGGATGGGAGATAGGAAATTCACCTCGGGGATCACGTCAGTCGCCCTGCTAGACAGGGGTCCAGGGAAGTAAATATTGTGGGAAGAAATATGCAGGGAATTGTTATGGCTAGACTTGTAGAGGCCCTAGGGCCGATAGCCTAGTACCAACCTATGAACCTATATACCTGCAACTTTTAACACCAGTGTTTGGCATGCAGACCAGATCACCCAGCCAAGGTGTGTTTTTGGCTCGTTGGTCAGTGGCTCAGGGGCCCCCAGCCAACCTAGATATACAAGGGCAATTTCACACCCATTTCCAATACCAGTAAAAAGGGCCAGCTTAAATGACTGTCTGTGAAAATACCCAGCCATCCCAGATGTACATGGGCAATTTCACATTCACTTCCAATGCCAGTAAAGAGGACATTTAAAGATAGTGCCTGCGAATCTACTTAGAGAGGCCATGGCTGCTATACTAGAGGTTTCACCCAGGACTTTAGAATTCCAGCAAAAGAAAAAAAATGAAGGAGATTACAGATAATCTGAAATCACCTAGGAAGCAGCCAGAGTTAGTGCAGACAAAGTTAAAAAGGAAATAAAGGCAGGCAACAGGCTAGCAGGCCCATCTTCGCATCTATCTAGAAGGGAATTTAGAATATCACCCATAGGCCTGGTACTGAAGGAAAAATCCAGGTGAGTTCCGTTTTATCTGTCACTTGTCTTACCCAGAAGGGAGGTCAGTGAATGACTTCATAGATGGCAGGGAAACTTCAGTGTACTTTGCATCATTTGAACAGGCAGTTAAGAATGTATGGAAGAAGGGCAGAGATGCTGTCATGGCAAAAGGAGACACAGAGTCAGTCTTCACACTATTACAGATTTGGTGTGGGGATAGAGTTTGAAGGGCAATACTACATGGACAGATGTAGGCCTATGGGATGTTCCATTGCTTGTGCCATATTTAAGGCATTTAGTACATTTTTGCAATGGATGACAGTGCAGAGTGTAGGTGAGGTCAACATAATGCACTATTTTGGTGACTTTATTTTTGTGGGAGGAGGATCACATAGGAGTGTCAGTGGGTCATGGATGCATTTTCCCAAATATGTACAGGCCTAAAGGACTCACTGGCAGCAGATCAGGCAGAAAGGCCTACTACTAGGCTTTCAATCTTAGGTATTGAAATTGACAGTGAGGAGGGTTTATGCAGACTGCTGAGAGACAAGTTAAAATTATAAACAGCACTGAGTCAGGTTTTGGGGTAACAGAAGATGACACTAAAACAGTTACTGGAATTAACCAGTTTAATGAATTTCACATGTACGGTTATACCAGTGGGCAGATCTTTCATACAGTGTTTGGCTGCAAAAGGGTCAGGTTATAGTAAACTGCATCACAGGATTAGGATTTCCTTGGACATGAGGATGGATTTGAAGGTATGATACAGGTTTCTAAATAATTTCAATGCTGTGGCCATCTGGCAGGATGCTGTTAAGTCGGACCAGTTGGAAATTGTTGCAGACACAGACAGAGGCATTGGTTTGTGGGCTATTTCAAAGGTAGTTGGTTCAGTGGGACATTACCACAGGATGTAAGGAAGAATAAAAAAGCACTGATTGCAGAGCTGGAATTCTTCTCTGTGGGGTGTACAAATGAAGGACCAGGTGGTACTGCTACATTTAGACAATAACGCTGATGTTCACCCAGTAAATAACCAGCTAGAGGGTAATGGAGGTATGGGCAGGCTAATGACACACTTCGCTCTGAGATGCTCATTGCTGAATGTGACTGTCAAAGCTCGACATGTACAAGTCTAGAAAGCTCTTTGGCAGATTCACTTTTTCATTTATAGTGTGTTCATTTTAGAAGGCTGGCATCAAATGCAATTCCAGTGCCAGAGCAAGTACCTGGCCACTTATGGACCATGTGGCTCACTGATAAAGATTAATTCCCTCAGTTCAAGAACAAGGGCAAACAACATTTTCTTAAAAACAAGAATTATTTAAGGATGGGAAGCTGTATGGAGCATTTTTTCTCATCATATTAGAATTTGCAGTATGGTGAAGAAGGGCTTGGATTGGAGTCTGGGTAAGGCTAAGTTTATCAGCAATGAACTGGTTTCACCAAGCGATGGTCTGGGGTATTTGTTCATGTCATTTTAAATGCGCACCATGTTTAAAGGATGGGGAGGCAGTCCCAATGAAAGTGGGATAAGCAATACCCCATAGGGCCAATGGTGGTGCAGTTTTTGTGGGATGCCACTCCAAAGTCTTGTGTAGGTGAGTATGAAGATTTAATACTTAGGGTCTATTTTCCAATGGCCTTTTATGGAGCAGTCAAATAGTTAGAGTTAGTGCAGCTGAACAGAAAGGAAGCTCAGCCGATTGTGCTACCATAGGAAAATGTTTGTGGCTGAGAATGGGGTGGGAGTGGGGGTTGTGTTTATGCTATAAAGTCAAAGACAGGTCAGAAGATATAGCTTCATCTTCCTGCAGGTCTACATGAGGATTTTGCAGATATACTGTGCATGTATCAGGTACAGAGTGGCACAGAATCAGGCCCACTCTTTCACCATCAGCAAGGGGGATTCACTTACACTATATCAGATTAGAGATATATTTCAGAAGACAGTGGAGGTGTGGATTAGAAGGGAGCAGGGACACACGAGGCAGTATATTATGCCTGCAGTTTGATGGCATCCCAGAAGGTGACTAAACAGCTGGGTGGCTGGTAGCCCAATGTTTAGAGCTGTCAGTAGTGGCTTGCTTTTAACTTATTTGCTTTGTTTTACAGCTAATGGAATGGTGAGACAAAAGTTATCATGGTTCATAGGCCACTTCTGCATTAAGAGGCTACAGCATTGGATGTGATGTGGGAAAGAAACTCAAGCTATGATCCAACATCATCATGTGTGTATTGATAAATGGTTTGGGGTATGAGGCATGAATTGGCCTCAGCTTAAGCAGCTGCTACCGTAGGCCTTTAAGATAGGGATCCTGAGGCCATTTTATTGCACTTGGGGGTAATGATGTATGCCTGACATCTGTTAGAGAATTGCTGGGGACAACTGCACAAGTAATTGAGTTTCTTAGGGAACACTGAACAGAGAGTATTGCATGCTGACCAGAAGTGGTAGTGTCCAAGCTGGAGGGCTAGGTTCATTAAGGCAGTGGAGAGAATGTGCCACAGAATAAATAATATTATGGGTAAACTGTTTGGAGGGTATAGGGTCTTTATATAGAACATCCACGTGAGTGGACAGAGTGTATGACAGGTACGGGGTTCAGCTATTGGCAGAAGGATTTTTTTTCAGAATTGCAGGCAAGGTTATCCAAGTTAGGTTTAGGGCTCCAATAGTTGGAGATGTGTTTTGCATGAAGGAGGAGATCATCTCCTTTCTGTGGTGAAAATCAAGAAAGGAAAGGGAGAACAAAGTTAAGTGGGAGAGGGACATCACAGGCCCAGCTAAGTCTCCCACAAAGCAGGTGACACCAAAGGGGCTTCTTTCTGAATCTTTTTGTGATAGTACCCAAATACAAGTCTCTTCCCAGCTTGTTACTACTAGTTCACATTATGAGTTTTCTAGTGACCTAAGATTTAAAAGATGCATATCATCACATTCCAATACATCCAGATTTCAGACAATTCATAAGGTTTACTGTGCTAGGATCACATTATCATTTCTCTGCATTACCCTTTGGTCTACATATTACTCTAAAGCTATTCACAAAGTGTCTGGTTCCTGTGATAGCCTACTGCGGGCAATTCACATTTTATCTTATTTAAACACCTTGCTTAACTTTGCAAGGTCTTTTTCAAAGTGTCAGAAAACTCTCAGTTGGGTAAGGGGTCTCCTACACTGGCTGGGATTCCTAGAGCACTCACAGAAATCTTGTCTTGACTTCTCAGAGTATTGTTTTCCTGGGCTTTCCATTGGACACCTCAATCCAAAGAGCTTTTCTGGCACAGGAAAAAATAGATCTGTTGATAGACCTGTATCTATTACTAAGTCTTCCACTCAGACAGGAATCCCTTGTGATTCTGGGTTTCACAGCATCTATGATTCTCACAATGCCTTTTGAATGTCTTCACATTAGAAAAATCCACTGGTACCTGAAATCTCTTTGTTCTCATCATCAACATCTCCTGACATTTCAGATTCCAGGGTTGTATTTGTAAAAAGGGAGATTTTGTTGTAGAAAGAACAAATTTCTCAGATTCTGGGTTTCCCGTTCTTTCTTCCTACTCCAGTAGAGTCAGTCACAACAGATGTAGTGTCTATCGGAATAAAAGTCCAGAGTGTTTGGAACAAAAAAGACAGACCAAAAACACATAAACATAAAAGAGATGTTAGCTCTTACAAATCCTCACAACTTTCTCAACCATCTGTGGTTCTCAGGACATCATCAAGTGTTTACAGACATAAATAAGCAAGGGGACTAGGGGTATGGGTTTTCAGCATAATCTCACTCTGCAGGCATCTTACATTCCTTCTGAGCAAAACAGTGTGGCAGACAAGCCGAGTAGACCAGGACATACCCTCACGAATGGAAACTGAATCGGGGGCAGGGGTTCTTACAAGAATTGATCCAGCTGTGGGGAGCATCTCAAATAAAATAATTTACCTCCATTTACAGCAGTGAGATGACACAATTCTGCACCAAGACTTCATGCTAGAAGACCTGAAAGACAGATGCATTTTCTTTTGTTTTCTTTTCTTTGGTCAGAAATGTTCCTGTATGCTTCCCTATCATTTTCACTAATATCAGTGCTCATTATATGAAGATCAGGACTCTCCAAAGATCATTGTGATGAATTCCTTTATGGTCCAGACAACAGTGGTTCTCCCTTCTTTTGGAAATGGCCAGGGGCAATTAACATGAGTTTCTTCATGGACTGGATTTATTTACACAGGATCTAGGATGTTTTATACATCCCAACCCCGAACACATACAACTGATTTCCTGAATGATAAAATGTTAATACTTTTTACACACCTTTTTTCTGAGGATATGCAGCAGGTATTAATGAAGATAAGAAAATTTGCTACTACAAAGTCATGTATTAGTAAATGAAAAAAAGTTTTCTAGTTGGTGCCAAGAAAAGAACCAGCCCCCATTAAGGATTAGTATTCCACTGATTCTACAGTATTTGTGAGTTTGTATCCAACGGCCTTCCACCTTACTCCTCAGTCAAGGTAAATTTTTTTGGCCATTTCACCATATCTGCCAACAGGACCCCCCCCCACTTCAATGGAGCTTTATGTGGAAATGTGTGAAAGAGGGTGTTGCATAAGAAGCCTCCTATGAAATAGGTGGTTGCTTCTTTGAATCTTATTTTTGTGTTAGAAAAACAAACACTTGTTCCATTTGAACCAGCTCATCGGGTTGTCTTGAGGTTCTTAACATTAAAACATTCTTTTTTTTTTTTTTCAAAAATGTCTTTATTGCAGTTTTTTAGGTTCCAACATATAAGACATTATACAATAAGATACACACACAACATACAACAAAACATAACATTCTATATACAATATATACAAAGAAGTCACTTCAAAAATCCAGTTTTTGTACTAACCACATACTCTGCAGTGATACGAATAAAACAGTACCATTAGTTTATTACATATACTAGGGAAAGTCAAACTAAAACCTCTTTATATAGGGTATGTGTTTTTTAATCAACTTATCTATGCAAATATTTATAAAATGACAATGTTAAAAAGGTTCTAAGTATACCCTTATTGATTGTCTTACATATATTGCATATTTCACTTTAAGATTTAATATTTTTACCTCTTGAGAATGAAATCTAATAAGTATTCCCAATACTCTTGGCAATATTTATGCTTCTTAGCGACATACAGTAGCTTGTGGGAGGCAATGTATTTGATTGCTACATTTCTAAAACCTTCCCATGTGAGTGGGGTTGCAATAGTCCAAATCTTTGTAATATAGAATTTGACTAGACTGGTGAGGACATGCTGTAAGACTCTGGGAAGATTATTCATATTTATGTGCAGTATAACTGTTTCCCAGGATAAAGTACTTTTTTTGGTAGCCCATTTTCTCTAGTCTTGCCCTTAGTGAACACCATAAGTTATAAACTTTATTACATTCCCACATAACATGTAAAATGTCTGCTGGTTGTTTCTTGCAGTGAGGACATTCAGGTGAGTATTTGTTATTAAATTTACTAATTTTGTGAGGGGTAAATTATGCATTATTGTTAATCATAAGTTGGGTGTAGAATAACTTTTTGAACGGGCTGAATTTGAGCATGTTTTCAATGGCATATTTTTTATTTTGTTCAGTAATTTGTGGGTTTTTCTTCTGCCAGTATGAGGAGAATAAAGTACAATTCTGATGTTTTATATCATTTATAAGTTTATAGACTCTAGAGATTGTTTTCCCCTTGGTAGTTAGATTTTTTTAGAATTAACAGGGACAAACTAGTATCTTGTTTATCAAAATTTTCAGTATGAAATTTAGTGTTTACAAGGTATTTGAGTGAGTTCATAATAATTACGTATTTCTTTGGCAGATTTAATTGCTCTCATAATTGTGTAATATCACATTCCTTCCATTTATAAATTTCCCATACTGTAATATCTCTTATTAAGAGATACTCTTGCAAGTTTATCAATTTATTATTTAGTAGCAAATTAGGATTAAGGTGTATAGGTTGCAGTAGAAGGAGGGAATTTAATAATTGTACAGATGAAAAGAGCTTTTGAGTAGTTAAAACTATTTGTTTAATAAGTGGATGTAAATTCTTAACATAAACAGAGTTTTGGTTTAATTTTAAGAATAGGAGAGCCCTAGAATTGCACCCAAGTGTCTTAATTTGTTCATAACAAATTCTACACCATAAGGGGGACCAAACGTTTGTGTTTGATTCATAATTTAAGATTTGACATAATCTGTATGCCTTGATAATACTGTAGTATAATTTAAAATCAGGTAACCCTAACCCACCTTTAGATTTAGGAAGTATAAGCTTTTCATATTTGATTCTAATAGATTTAGGATACCAAATAAATCTGGATATACTTCTTTCCATGTCTATAAAAAATGTTTGAGGTATAATTGTGAAGGTAGCGTTCATTTGGAAAAGAATTCTTGGTAGCATGTTCATCTTAACGATACTGCTTTTTGATAGCAAAGACATATTGATATTTTTCCATCTGTTCATATTTTCAATAGTATTCCATGTATGGGTTAAGTTATTTTAATAATTTCACTAAAATTGGGAGTATATACTACCCCTAAGTATTTTAGTTGGTAAGTTATCTTTATTTTGCTCTCCAGGAAGCAAAAGTGCATATGTTCTATGGGATTTAGTGGGAAAAGATGGGATTTGTTTGGATTTAGTTTGTAATTTGAAATCTCTGTGAATTTTTCAATGGCTGTCAGTATTTTAGGAAGATCTGTTGTGAGGAGATGTAAGTATATATTTAAGTCGTCAGCAAATGCTGAATATATAATGTTAGTATTTAATACTTTTGGAATGTGTAGAAAATATTTCTGTGATATATAAAGAAGTAGGGGTTCTAGGTATAAATTAAAGAAGTAAGGAGAAAGTGGACACCCTTGTCTCATGCCATTTGAAATGGGGATAGGTTTTGTTTTATTATTGTTAATCTGAATGGAAGTTGAGGCCATCTGATATAAAACCTTAGCTTTATTAATAAATTCTCTAGGAAAACCAAATAAAGGCATAACATTAAATAAAAAGTTTAAATTTACTCTGTCGAAAGCTTTACTACCATCTGCGGCAATAACGTATTTGGGATGTTTATCTGTTTTTAGTAATCTGATAGCTGTGTCTAGTAACAGAGTGTTATCAATTGTTTGCCTATGTACCATAAAACCTAACTGATTATGCAATATAATAGAGGGAAGTATACTCTTCAACCTGTTGTCCTCATAACATTAAAACATTCTTACTAATTTCTCTGACCTCTACAAGAAGAGTATTTGAGTTGCAAGCTCTCATGATGGGTCAGTCTTCTCTCATTTCCACAAAGACAGGGTTTCTTTAAGAACTATTCCTTCATTTATAACTAACGTGGTATTTGAATTTACCATAAGCCAAGCTCTCCATCTTCCTGTATTTTTTAGAACCTAAAATGAGGAGAAAGGATACTCTATACCTTGTATGTCTGCAGACAGACTCAGATATTATCTTGACATCATAAAATCTTTCAGAACTTTTTATCAGTTGTTCATTTCTTGTGAAGGTTAGAAAAAAAAGACAACCTGTGTCAAAACAGACTATTTTAAAATGGTTGCTTTATGCAATTACTTTTTGTTACACACACTAAAAACAATTCCAGGCAAGGTAGAGACTTCCTGTACTAGAACCGTGGCTTAATTTGTGGCTTTTTGGAAAGGGGAGTGCATTCTGGAAGTATTCCAAAAACAGCAGTTTGGTCCTCTGTGCGCACTTCATTAAGGCACTATAAAATACAATCCTTCTCTAGGTCCAGGACAGGCTTTACTAGGACCATTCTCCAGGGGCTCCAGGACCCTCATCGTTCCTCCTGCCAGTCATGTGAAGTTATGGTACTCCACCCATTTAGCTTAAACTGCTGTAGCAGTGATCCTTATAAACAACATAGTACAGTTGAAGATGCAAACTTACACAGTAGATGTTCGAACAATCACTGGTACAGTAGCCACTCCCTCTCCCCATCCCCCTATTTTTGGATGTTTTTTTTTTTTTTTAATGACAGGGTGTTGACTTTTATTGTTTTATTTCTAGCATGAAAGCTGTCATGGGCTTGTCACCAAAACCTGACCTTTAGTCATCTCAACATGAGCTGACTAAATCTTTGGGTACATGAAACGTGCCCTGAAAGCTTTGGGATATAACCCATATAGCTTATGCTACTGCAACAGTGATCATTTGAACATTTACTGTTATGGTAAATTTACTTAAACAATTGTACTTTCTTTATATTTTCATTAGCTTTAGTATATATGTCATTAAAAATCAGTACTCATCATACTCTTTACCACTGTTCTTAACTTACATACACATGGTCTTGTATCCATCTATCTGCTTAGTTCATCCTCCTATCATTTCTTAATTAATACCCTCTTTTAAATATAGTGCAACCTGCATCTGAGCCCACCTTCTTGCATTCTCCTAGCTTCATCAGGCAGAGTTACATATGAGGAAACATATACAGAATTACTTTGCAAGGCCACTGGATATGAAGATTCCTATCCCATAAGATAGAGAAGGGCATACATAGAGTATCTATAGAAATGGAATTATGTCCATCATCATTTATTGTTCAAATATTTAAAAGTCAACTTCAACAACTTCTCAATCCAAGTCACCTTGTCTCAAAAGGACAAAAATCATGTCATCTTGAATGAGAAGGAGGTACTGGCAGCCAGAGTATCTTTAAAATCAGCAGAGACAACAGTACATGGCTATAGTATAAACAAGCACAGGGGAGGCAAATATGTTCAGCTTTGCACATAGAAAATTCTCAGCATCATAGTCTTCCTGTACTCCCATTAGAGCATGTTTTTTTTTAACTTTCTTCTAAGAAATTGCCATAATGGTGATTTCTTTTTGACACACAAGCATCCAAATACAGTAGAAAGCAAGTACCTAATCTTGCTGCTCTACAGGTTCTGACAACCAAATGGAATAAAGGGGAGAGTGGATGCAATCTTCAGACAAGAATCAGTGTTTTCTTTTCCTGTTCGGTTGTTAATATAATGCTTGGTTAATGGTTTGTATTACTTTTGGGTACTTGTGAGTTAAAAAGAAAAGGAAAAAAAACAGCATTACAGTGGTTTTTGAGTTAAAAAGAAAAACAACTCTAAGGAATGGCTACATACCTAACTAATCAGTGACATCTTGTTGGTCCAGTGACATTGATAACCCCACATGATGTAGGGAGTCTTAGGTTAAATCCCTAGACAAGGGTCAGTATTTTCCTTTTCAGTTGTTAATACAATAGTGGCAGTATTACTTTAAGACACTGTTGTTGCTTCATTGGCTGGGGTTAGAGCTTAAAATATTCTTTGAAATAGCCCATCAACCTGGTTAGTAAAGTGAAATAAATATATAGCTTAAAGGAGCTAACTGAAAGTAATAATTCTGTCACGTTTAAACATCAAGCCCTGTACATACAAAAGCTCATTATGGTAAAGGAATTCTGCACAAAATATCTGGTTGCACTGATTTATCATTGTCTGGCTGCTTATTCATAACTAAATCTCACCACAATTATATTTCACTGTACTCTCTCATGATGATTCTTATCTCTTCCAGCTTTTCAGTAAACATGCCATTTGTGAGGTACTCAACAAAACTTCCAGATCTGTCTCTAGAAAATCTTTAAGTTTACTCTGCTCAAAGCATCAGCCATACCCATTAGCTTATCTGATTCATACTGAACTTGAGAACATATTTTTGCAACATTAGTCACATTCGTTGAAGCCCTACTAGAGCCTCATGAAGAGTACTCTTAGGCTCCCTATTGAAATGTTGGCACTCAAAATGTCAACTGTCGACAAGCCGAAAAAAAGACTGAAAACATAGGTGAAGAGCGAATCCTGAAAATCATTCTTCTCCTTTTACCTTCTTTTTGTTGGGGGTTAGCCCCCCTGCACCTCTCATGTGGAGGGCAAGCTCCCTACAACCCTCAAACTTATATCAACTCCAAGATTGCCATACCTTGGAAAAAAGAGAATATTCTAAGAAATGGCATCTTGGACTAAGTATATGCAAGTTTGTTCTTTCGGTCATTCAGTTTCCATATTTCAGGACTCGATCTAGTAGGTCCCAACATTTCAAATGGATACTATATTCTTAAATATGGGTTATAATTGCTTATGATCTTACTGTACATTGACATTTTAACAACAGATGTCATAAAACATTTGACAGCCAAAAACTACGGCTAACATCTCATTCCATTTAAGCATAAAAAAGTCTAAGCATTAATCAAAGCTCTTGACTTTTTTTTTGACACTGTTGGTTGTAGCAACTACATGAGTATAGGTTGTGACATACCACAGAATTTCAATGTAGGTGACCCAGTGTCTAACCTTCTTTTTTTTTTTTACACCTCAGAGCATCTGTCTTACTTCAAAGACCAAGCAGCATAATACTATGAAATGAAATTTAAAAGATACTGTACCACACCAAGGAATTAATTAAAAGATTGCAAACTTTATCCATATAATTGCTTTGATCTTATTTGAATCTGGTTTAAAGCTTCCAGAAGTGAAGTGGGAAGATGTTTCATGTATTTGAGAGTAGGGAAACAAAACTGACATTTACTTTTGCTCAGTTTCAAGCCTCTTTGTCTTAATATATCTAGCAGTCTAATAAGTCATGATGTATTCCAGTTTAATTCCTGTTTGAAACTCTTCTGGCAAAGTACAGTTGTGTACCTACCATAAATGTAGATGTTTGAGTGTATTCACTGTTGCAATCATTACTGTTGGGTTATCCTGCTGGCAGGCGACCCGCGGTTGGCCAGAATTCCAAAGTCTAGGTCCGGCGTCGGTTGCTGTCGCCTCTTCCCTAACGTCAGTGCGCCAGGGGTATAAAAGATACAGCTGACGTCATTTTCTTCAGTTTTTCTTGCCCCAGATGTCAGGTGCCCCCAAAATAAGCTAAAAATATTATGCCAATAATTATGCATGCAGTAAAATAAACATTTCCTTCATCTACAAGCAAATACACCACATAGGTTGTATAAGATAGAGAAGTATAGGTAAGTCCCAGCAAAGAAAAGGGGGTGGAGGGAGGGTAACCTGGACTGCAACAGTGAATACACTCGAACATCTACATTTATGGTAGGTACACAACTGTACTATGTTCATCGTGTTTCACTGTTGCAGTCATTACTGTTGGGTTGAATCCCAAAGCTAAGGCTAGGTGGCTGGGCCTAAAGAGGATTAGGAAAGGTTATAAGACCTTGTAAAACTGCAGTGGTGAAGCCTGTTCTAGATTTAGAGTAGAGAGGTAAATGGTAGTGCTTTGTAAAAGTGTGCACTGAACTCCAAGTTGCAGCCTCTAAAATGTCTTTGGTTGGTGGTACTCTGAGAAAGGCTGCTGAAGTGGCTGCTGCCCTGATAGAATGAGGCCTAATGGCCTTGGGCCTGATTTGCCATGTTATGAGTGGCAGAAACGAATACAGTGGCCTATCCATTTTGAAATAGTCTGTTTTGAGATAGGCTTTCCTTGAGATCCTGCAGCATATGCCACTAAAAGTTGCTCAGTTTTTCTGAAAGCTTTAGTTCTGTCCACGTAGAAGCGTAGTTGTCTGTGTATGTCCAAGGAATGCAGAAGTCTTTCACCCTTATTCTGTGGGTTTGGATAAAAGGTAGGCAGATGAATAGTTTGGTTGAGGGCCACACTGGACACTACCTTAGGCATAAATGTAGGGTTCGTTCTTAGAGAAACCCTGTCTGGGGGGAAAATGATGAACGGTTCCACAGCCATGAGTGCCTGTAACTCTGAAATGTGTCTTGCAGAGGTTATTGCTAGGAGCAGAGCTGTTTTCCAAGATAAAAACTTTATATCAGCTGTATTGGCTAGCTCAAAAGGCAGCAGTATGAGTTTTTCCAAGACATAATTGAGGTCCCATGCAGGTATTGGGGCTCTCCTTGGAGGTCTTATGTTTTTGGCCCCTCTGAGGTACTGTCTTATCAATGTATGGGAAAAAATAGGAGGTTCCGTATTGTAATGAGCTGAAATGGCTGAGGCATGAATTTTAATTGATGAAAAGGATAGGCCTTTGTCCAGCATCTCAGTTAGGTATTGTAAAATCTGAGGAATATTTGCTACAGATGTGTCAAGTCCTTGTGCCTGGTTCCAGGCACAGAATCTTTTCCATTTGTCTGCGTAAGATTTCCTGGTACTGGGCCTCCTGGCCTCCAAAATAACATCCATCACTGCTTTAGAAAGAGGTGTGTTTTGAAAGGTTACATTATCCGCCATGCTGCTAGATTTAGGGTCCTGAGTTGGCTGTGCAGAATCTGATTGTTTCGCTGGGTCAGTAAGGGAGGAATAAGAGGCAGTGTCCAGGCTGGGCCTTGAGACAAGTGTTTTAGGATTGGGTACCAGTGCTGGCGTGGCCAGTCTGGGGCAATCAAGATCATTTTTGGCTTCTCTTGTCCGACCTTTAGGAGTACTTTGGGGAGGAGAGGCAGAGGAGGAAGGGCATATGCTGTTAGACTTTTCCAGCTGAATGACAGAGCATCCACTTTCCATGCTTGCTTGTGATAAGTCCTTGTGCAGAATTTCTGTAGTTGGCAGTTGTGAGGGGAGGCAAATAGATCTATGTCTGGGCATCCCCATTTCTTTATTATCATGCTGAAGACTAGTCGATCCAGTTTCCATTCGTGGGGATCCATAAGGTTTCTGCTTAGTTCGTCTGCCAGAGTATTGTTCTTTCCTAGCAGGAATTGTGCTTGCAGGTGTACTTGATAAGTCAATGCTGTATTCCAGAAAGTCATGGCTTGTCTGCAGAGGGGGTAGGAATGTGTACCTTGCTGCTTGTTTATGTACCACATGACTGTAGTATTGTCCGTCCTTATCAGTAGTTGCCCTGGATGGAGTAAATCCTTGAAAGCTGTCAGGGCATTCTGAACAGCTAGCATCTCTTTTTGATTGATATGTTGATGTATTTGGCTTGTGTTCCATGTGCTCTGAATGCATTTTCCTGCCATGTGTGCTCCCCAGGCATAGTCTGATGCATCTGTTGTTATTGACTTCCTGGCTGTGGATAGAGTGAAAGGCTGTCCCTTGTTGAGGTGACAGGCATGAGCCCACCATCGGAACTCCTGTTGCAGGCAAGGAATGAGGGTAATTAGTGCTTCCAGGTTTTGACAATGCTGAGTCCAGACACTTTTTAGGTACCATTGAAGTTTTTTCATATGCAGTCTGGCATACGGAATTAGCAGTATGCAGGATGCCATGAAGCCCAAAGCCTGCAGAATTTTTCTTGCAGATAACTGGGTCTTTGTTGCTAACATTTTGAACTAAAAAGTTAGTTGTCTTTGTTTGTCTGGCGTGAGATAAGCCATCTGGGCAGTTGTATTTAAGCTTGCACCCAGGAATATTATCTCTTGAGAGGGTACTAGTTTTGATTTCTTTTCGTTTACTGTGCACCCTAGGCAAATTAATAATCTTTTTATGAATGTCAGATGCTTTAGTAGAGTATCCTTGTTCTCTGCTTGTATAAGGCAGTCGTCCAAGTAGGGATAAATTTGAATTCTTCTTTGTCTGCAAAATGCAATTACTGGTGCCAGGCATTTTGTGAAGACTCTGGGCGCAGTAGATAAGCCAAAGGGTAGTGCAGAGAATTGGTAGTGCTTTAAGCCAGCTATGAATCTGAGGTATCTTCTGCAAGATTGTCTGATTGGTATATGCAGGTATGCCTCTTTTAAATCCAAAGTTACAAGCCAAGCCTTCTTGCCCAGCATGGGCAGAAGCTGCTGCAGAGTTAACATTTTGAACTTTGGAACATCCAGAAACGTGTTTAGAACAGACCGGTCCAGTATTGGTCTCCAGGTTTTGTCCTTTCTGGGGACTAAGAAAAGTCTTGAGTAAAATCCTTGTCCCTGCTCTTGCCGTGGTACTTGCTGAATGGCCTTCATTTGCATAAGGCTCGAAACTTGTTTTTGTGCCTCTGCCCATTAATTGAGTGGCAGGTTTGGCATACCTTTTGCCTTTGGAAGGGTGTGAAAGTGGAACCTGTAGCCCTGGGACACTATATTCAACACCCATTTATCCTGGGTGATCATGTGCCAGTTTTGAGAGAAAAGTGCTAGCTTTCCCCCTAAGGGGGCTGCAAGAAGATAAGTGCTTGGTGCTGGCAGAGGCAAGTCATTTGGACATTTTCCTGTATGGCTGTGCTTTGTCTTCTCCAGTTTTGGAGGTAGAAGCACCCCACCGTTTAGGCCTGTATGAGCCCTGAGGCTTGGGATCAGCCTCTGGGACGTCTGTATCTGCCTCTTTGTGGCCTGTCTGACACTGGAAAGGACCAATTTTTTGTAGGCCAGTTCCTGCTAAATTATGGTGGCTACACCTGTAAGAAATCCTTTACTGTTTGCATAGATTTCGCTTTATCCTCCATTTTCTTCAAAACCTCCTCTGCTTTAACACCAAATAAAGTATCATGCTGTAATGGAGCATCTAATAATTTTGCTTTAACATGATCAGGCAGATTTTGTTCTTTTAACCAAGCGTGCCTCCTAATGACAGAACCCATAACTGCGGCCCTGTAGTAGGCCTCCAGAGAGTCAAAACCACATTGCAATGTATGTTTTCCCACTTCTTCAGTTGCATGCAATAAATCTTGTATTTCCTTATTTTCTGTACAATCAGAATTAGTCAAAATTTTCTGTTTTAACAGTGACATTAAGTATTGCTGATATTTAATCATATGAAATTGACAATTTAAAGCCCTCACAGCCAAAGTGTCAGAAGTGTAAACCTTTTTTCCCCATCTGTCTAGTGCCCTTGAGTCCCTGTCAGAAGGGACAGGGTTTTTAGCAGTAGCGGCCTTAACCCCCTTGGGACCCTGAGAAATAGTTTCTGGGTCAGCAGTAGGGTTTTTATAAAGAAATTTATGAGAGTCAGGAACCATGTAATATCTGTCTGGTTTAACAGGAGTTGGAGGTAAGGAATCTGGAGAAAGACCGGACTCTGAAAATACATCATCTACAATGTCCAGCACAGGGGGAATAGCAAGAGGCCTGTGCTGAGGAAGTAAAAGAAAATCTCTGAGCCTTTTCTTTGATTCTGAGTAATCTTGGCTCTCCCAGTGGAAGTGCTCCCTCATGGTATGCAGGGTTTCCCCAAAAGAAAAATCCTCAGAAGGAGAAGCTGAAGGAATGGATTCTTCAGCATCAGAATCCTCATAGGGAAGAAGGGAGTATTCCTGTACAGAATAGGAGTCAGAGGAAATGGAAACCAGATCTGAAGAGTCATAGCCTGCCTCTTGCCTAGGCCTTTTGTCAGGAGGGGGATGGGAACCCCTGATCAAGGTAATAAGGTCTTCGGCCATTTTGAGCATCTGTTTTTTAGGCATGGTAGTCTGTTCTGAAGAATGCTGTACTTGTTTCTTTGTCTTTAAAGCTGCTGTAGTCTTTGCTTTTGAAGCTGAAGTAGGCTTTACATATAACTGTGTAGGTCTGAAAACATCCTCAGAAGCCGATGCCTGCTCAGCGGCTCCAGACCCATCTGAGGGAAAGATTTCCGAGTGTCCAATACCTTGAGTATTCGGAGGCCTAGCTGGCTCCACATGGGAGTCATCAGCGGCCTGTGGCTCTGAGGTAGCAGGTGTCAGGGGCTGCAAAAGCACCTCACTGAGAACCGGCTAACTGGCGACTGGCTTAGAGGAAGCCTTGTCATCGGTTTTGGATCTCGGATGCCTGTCCCTCTCTTTTTCCTTGCATTTTTTAGAAACTCCGGTCGTCGGCTGTTCCAATAGCATTATGTAATTGAATTGTCGGCCAAAGTAATGATAAGCAAAATCAAAGTGACGCTTAATAGTCCGTTTGTTGAATCTATCACAAAACCGACAGCTAGCAACATTGTGATCAGGGCCTAGGCAAGGTATACAGTAAGAGTGATAATCCTTATGAGGTATTTGCTTCCCACAAGAAATACAATTGTTAACTTTTTCTGACATCGGTCTGGAGCAAGAAAAAAAGTTTACCCCAATGGGGTACTTAGCTTTAATGAAGACTTCGGATCTGAAATTCGTCTGTGAAAATCTCAGGAGTTGGCCGACCGGCACTTGCGAACTGCTTTTGCTTTGGGCACCGTGCGGCAAGAAAGACTGAAGAAAATGGTGTTGGCTGCATCTTTTATACCCCTGGCGCACTGACGTCAGGGAAGAGGCGACAGCACCCAACGCCGGACCTAGACTTTGGAATTCTGGCCGACCGCGGATCGCCTGCCAGCAGGATAACCCAACAGTAATGACTGCAACAATGAAACACGATGAACATCAATGGGATTTCAAAAGGCAATCTTGAGACCTTCACTACCCAGAGGGGTGTCCAATATGAAAAGATTCAAAATACCTTTTCTAGCCTAATTTGCCAAAAACCCTTGACTGGCATCAAACACAGATGAGAACAAAACATGAATCATATTTGTAATAACCTTATCAATTACATAAAATGGTTAATGTTCTTGTTTGATCAATTTATTTAAGTAGTGAGGATCAATATATATTCTAAGTGTGTCTTGCTTCAAGACTACTGTCATGCTGTGTACCTGTTCATTCAGTTCCAGTATCACAACATAATGACTCCCACGGCTCTCTTACTTTTTGATTCTTGCTCTTGTCTATTTATGAGCACAGCCGATACCCTTTTTCTTTGCATGCACAGCAGGTACTGTCTCAGGTGAAATCTTAATATGACACCCTCCTGATATATAGCCTAGACCAGTATGCAAAGCTGAATAGTTATACTAAGTATTGAGGAGCACAATCAGTATTTTATGCCATGCAGCCAACACTCTGGTGGCCAGAGTATTCAAGGTTAACATTTTTTTTAACAAAGTGAAGTACTCATAACAGTATTCCTGTTACTACATTTACCAGCCATATCAGCACTCTTTAACAGTCACTCAAAACTCTACTGAAAAAACATGCCTGCTTACTTTGCTTCTATTTTTATTTTGTTCTCTGTGAGCAAAGGACTCTGCAACTATTCACATGCCACTGAATTAATATACTGGTACTTAAGAATGTGTGCACGGTCACAGGTACTTCACAAGTATGCAAGATGCCTTTGTAGCTGTTTCACATACAGTATTTTAACTAGTAGCCTTTTCAGTACTGTCAGATTTACAGTTCTTACTACCACCTTAATTCATGCTGCAGGTGAATGCACTAATCTGTGAATTATTCTGTAACTGCATGGTATGTATGAATCCTTTTAATCATACCAAGTGTCTCACAAGCATTACAACCCAGTGTATTTTGTTGCTTTACTTCCTTTATTAAGGATACTTCCTAGAACATCAACTTGGATTTTCTATACTTGTACCCACAGCCAAGCCAAATCAGTGTGTGTGCCAGTTTATGCCTAGAATATGTGAAAAGTGTGCATGAAGATTTGCACATTTTATTAGGTATATTCTATGACTTTTAAATGTAGTTTCAGACAACATATTATAAAGTAAATGTAATATTCTTGCCTCTGATTAGAGGTGTATCTAGGATGGGGTGAAGAGGGCTGTTGCCCCAAGGTACAAGGTGAGAAACATAAATCCACAAACAAATAAATTAAAAAAACGTTGTTAGTGATGCACAGAGGGCAACACAGAGCCAGCAATAATGTATAAAACTTTATTAACCAGAGTTAAGTGCTTTTGTTCCTAAAATTCACTGGAACCTCATCAGAACTAAAATATTAGGTTACAACAAACATTTAAATATCCCTCCTAAGGGTCACATGTTAAAATTAAAGAGCCAATAGAATCACACACCCTCATAAAGCTTCAATTTTAAAACTGAATTAAGAGGAACAGTTTCACTAAGACCAGGCTAGTTAGCTGCACTTAATTTGATCTGCCACCTCAACACACAAGCATCAAGATGTTCATCCATTATTCTACTCTGAATGTCTCTCTTAATTTGTTCTATTACTAAAAAGCCAAAAGTATGAGTGTCACATACCATTACATGCTTGTACACTTCATTAGTAAGTTTTATACGTTAAAGCTGGCTCTGAGTTGTCCCAGGTGCAATGTGTTAGTGTTATATCGTGGTAAGGAAGGAGACCACACGGTTTATAGAGTTGTAAGGCTTTTCTTTATTAAGAGCCTCCAGGTGCGCACCCATGCTTCTTCACACAACTTCTGCAAGTCATCTACTACACAGAACCAACAGTACATGCTGAATTCCCCACAGCGCCCCTACAGTACAACAACCACATTACCAGCCCGGATACTACATTCCTCCCCTTTTAAGCTAAGACATACTGTCTTACATAAGCAAAGCTAGGGAACAAGTTCCATAATGCATTTTATCATTTACTTGTAAATAACAGGCTAGTTATTAACTGGTTACCATACCATCTACTATTTTTTTTAAGGCTGGTAATCTATACATGCACTTTTGTTAACATTGATAGTCCTTCAAGTAACTAGGTTTAACCAGCACACGCTTAGAACGGCGCAGTGGTACCACCTTAGGTGACTCTGGTGTCACTTTCACCACTTCAGGTATCGGTGTGTCCTTCCCTGGAACGGTTGGATCCTCAGAAACCTCTCCTTCCACGTTCTGGCGGTCTCCCTCGATTTGCGATCCTCCTGCCACTGCGAGCCCTGGTTCCGAACTTAACGATAGTTCCGAGGCCAGCAGTTCCATGGCATCCTTCTTCTGTTCGCTCCGTAGAATTTGGTCTACATGTCTCTTTACTATGAAATCTCCATTCAATCTCACCTGGTACGACAATGGACCAGTGCTCTTGACAATGAACCCTGGAATCCACTTAGGTCCATAACTGAAATTTCGCGTCATCACTGCATCTCCTTCCAGAAAACTTCTCTCTCTCCGTCGTCTATCATGACATTCTTTTTGCTTCCACTGGGTCCCCTCCACCTTAGCTCGGACATTTGGATACACTAGATCCAACGTGGATCTCAATCTACGTCCTTGCAACATCTCGGCAGGTGACAAACCCGTGGTAGATTGTGGTGTAATACGGTAGTTGAATAACACCCTTGATACTTTTGCTGCTAAACTTCCTTCCCCAGACTTTTTCATCATTGCTTTAAAAGTCTGAACAGCTCTTTCAGCACAACCATTTGTAGCTGCATGGTAGGGTGCTGATGTGATATGTACGATACCATTTTTTTTCAGAAAACTCTTGAACTCTTCACTCGTGAAACATGAAGCATTATCGGATACAATAGTCTCAGGCAGTCCTTGACTACTGAAACTCCTCCTCAAGCATTCAATGGTAACGAGAGAAGTGGGTGTCTTGACTTGATAGGCATCCATCCATTTCGAATGAGCATCCATGATTATCAAAAACATGGCCCCCATGAATGGTCCTGCATAGTCTATATGAAGTCTCTGCCAAGGTCTACTCGGCCACTCCCATGGATGTAGTGGCGCCGCCACAGGCAAGTTGCGATTTTGTTGACATGTTTTACACTCATTCACAACGACTTCAATCTCGTGGTCCAACTTTGGCCACCAAAAATAACTTCGTGCTAAAGCTTTCATTCGGGTAATGCCCACATGACCTTGATGTAACTGCTGTAAAAGTGCCCTTCTTCCTGGGGACGGAATTATCACTCGTGCCCCCCACAATACACATCCATCTTGTACATTCAGCTCTGTTTTTCTCACCTCATAAGGTCGAAAAACTGGATCCGTTTGTTGAACTGGCCAGCCTTGCTGGACCCACTGAAACACTCTAGCAAGCACCGGGTCTTTGTGTGTCCAAACTCTCAGTTCTTTAGCAGACACCAGTGTTATGTCTTCCATCATCAAAACTCGGTCCTCTGCTTCCTCTTCTTGGACATGCCCTGGCATCGGCAATCTACTTAGTGCATCGGCATTACCATGGTGTTTTCCAGGCTTATAAACAATTTCGTATTCATAAGCTCTCAACGTTACAGCCCACCTCTGAATGCGAGGAGAAACCATCTGCGGCACTGCCTTCATCTCGTTGAACAATGACAACAACGGCTTATGATCAGTGCAAATAGTAAACTTCCTCCCATAGAGGTATTTGTGAAATCGCTTGATTCCAAACATCACAGCTAAACCCTCTTTATCTAACTGAGAATAGTTTGACTCTGCTTGTGTCAAAGTTCGTGACATGAACCCAATGGGTCTCTCTTGTCCATCTGGCATCCGGTGTGCCAACACAGCTCCTAATCCGTAGGGTGAGGCATCACATGACAAAATTAAGTCTTTGTGACTATCGTAATGCACCAAAACTTCTGAAGATTGCATTAGTTCCTTTGACTGTTCAAACGCTCTGTCCTGTTCCTTTTTCCACGACCACTGAGCCTCCTTCCTTAACAACTTATGTAAAGGAGCTAACAGTGTAGACAGATTTGGCAGGAACCTGTTATAGTAGTTGAGTAAGCCTAAATAGGCTTTCAGTTCTGTAACATTTGTGGGTGCTGGTGCCTGTTGAATGGCTTCCACTTTATTTGGCAGGGGGTGCAGGCCTGATGCATCCACCTTGTAGCCCAGGAATTCTGCTTCCGTTGCCATGAAAGCACATTTACTCCGTTTCACCCTTAGACCTGCTTCTCGCAGTCGACTCAGCACCTCATTCAACGTCTCCAGATGCTCTCTAATGTTTCTTCCCGTCAACAGGATATCGTCTAAATACACAGCCACCTTCGGAATTCCTGCCACTAGTCCCTCCATTATTCTCTGAAAAATAGCTGGACTCGAGGAAACCCCAAAAGGTAAACGATTAACTTGGAACAAACCTTTGTGTGTGTTCAGGGTAACATACGCCTTTGACCCTTCTTCCAGCACTACTTGTTGATATGCCTGACTGAGGTCCAGTTTACTAAACCTTTCACCTCCCGACAGCTTTTCAAACACATCCTCCACCTTTGGCAAGGGATACTGCTCCAGCTTCGAGACTTGGTTCACTGTTAACTTGTAGTCACCACATATACGAACAGTACCATCTGGCTTTAATACTGGAACAATTGGTGCTGCCCATTCCGCAAACTTTACTGGTTCAATTATACCTTGCTTCGTGAGTCTCTCTAACTCAAGCTCAACTTTCTTCTTCATCGCATATGGTACAGGACGTGGTTTGTAAAATCTTGGCGTTACGTTTTCTTTCACGTGTATCTTTGCTGGTGGACCCCTCCAGGTCCCCAGTTCCTCTTTGAATACTTCTTCATTATTCTCTAACACCTCTTGCAAGGTCAGGCCCGGCTGTTCTACCTTATGGAGCTGTAGGCAGTCCATGTTTAGCTCCTTTAACCACACCCGGCCCAGCAGGTTTGGTCCCTTACCTGCTACCACCATGACTGGCAACTCTTTGACTTGGTTTTTATATTTTACCTTCATTTTCACCATTCCCAACGTAGGAACTATTTCACCTGTGTAGGTTTTCAAAGTCACTGAACAGTCCTGCAGCTTACGAGCTTCTCTGGGCCATAACTTCCCATACTCTGCCTTTGACAGAACTGTGACACTACACCCCGTATCAACTTCAAACTGCACCATTTTACCATTTAAGTCCAACTGGGTTTTAATGGGCTCAACTCTTTCCCACTTGGCCTCTTTCACGTTAAACATTGTGAACACTTCTTCGGCTTCCCTGGTTGGTTTATCTGTAACTTCACGCATGTGGTGTGCATACTGCCGTTTTATTTTTCGGTTTCCCTTCCTTTCCATCATACTGCTTTTTTCCTCCCCCTTTTTCGGCTGCTCCCGAGAGGGTATTGAGCAGCACATTTTCTTTACATGGCCCTTTTTCCCGCAAGCATGACATTTTACAGTTAAAAAACGACAGTTCCGTGACAAATGTTCACCTCCACACCTGTAACAAGCATACTGACCAGACTTCCCTTGAGAATTATGCTCCATGACCACTTTATGCACTGGCAGTGGGGTCGCACTCCTGCTTCCAACCCCTTCCGTGGCTTTCTGTTGTAAATCACGAATGTCTTTAGTCGCTGTCTCCATGGCCTGTGCCAACTTCAAAGCCTTTTCAAACGACAAGTCAGGCTCCGCTAACAATCTGCGTTGTATGCGGTCGTCTGCAATGCCACATACGAGCCTATCTCGTAGCATTTCGGTCAGTCTGTCCCCATAATCACAATGTTGTGCCAATTCCCTCAACACTGCGACATACTCCATTACCGTTTCATTAGCCATTCTAGTCCTTGAATTTAACTTGAACCTCTGGACTATTGCACTCGGCTTCGGATTATAATGTGACTGAAGTAAACTCGTCAACTCTGTGAACGATTTGTCCCCCGGTTTATCCGGACTCAATAAGTTCCTCATCAGACTGTACGTCTTACTGCCCACCGAGCTTAGCAATATGGCTCGCTTCCGACCCGCTTCCATTATCTGGTTTGCCTCAAAAAAATGTTCCAACACTTCACAATACTCCTCCCAGGTCTGTGTCTGACAGTCGTATGCAACTAGTGACCCCAACATGGAACCAGACATCACTCCAGTAGGCCCCGTTTCTTCGTCGTCCGACATGAACTGCAGCCCACCAGTTTACTCGCAGCGGACTCGGAGGCATCCCATATCCTCGTCGCCAATATGTTATATCGTGGTAAGGAAGGAGACCACACGGTTTATAGAGTTGTAAGGCTTTTCTTTATTAAGAGCCTCCAGGTGCGCACCCATGCTTCTTCACACAACTTCTGCAAGTCATCTACTACACAGAACCAACAGTACATGCTGAATTCCCCACAGCGCCCCTACAGTACAACAACCACATTACCAGCCCGGATACTACAGTTAGGGGACACAATTGGCAGGAGCAGGTGTTACAGGAGTACAATGGCAGCATTCAGAAATGAATGCAGATACTGCATTTGGGGTCATGATGAAGCACCAAAGTGCTTTATGTGAGGTAATGTAATTGCAGCAAGCTCCTTGCTACAGTTGCTAAGCTACAAAGCAAAGATAATATTATTTTTTTTGGGGGGATGGGGGTTCTCATCTTTGAGAAGACCTTGTTTTCAGCCTGAACATTAAGAAGACTTTTTTGGGTAAACTTTGAGTTGAGGGGGGGCAGGGGGTACCAGTTCAGGTAAATGCAAAAGGCACCAGATAAACTAGCTTCTGCTTATGATCATAAGCTTTTCTTACTATAAATCATATTTTCTGCTGCATGCAGTCTGTAAAGCATTCACAACATGCAGCACAGTAGTCCCACCAGACATTTCAACTTTAGTAGATTCCTTTGCTTCTAATTATGTAAAAAAAAATGTATTTGTTACTTTATTTCAGTGCTTAAAATCCCACACAATCTACAAACTCAATAAGTGGCACTGCAATGTTTTCTTCTGCCTGTAGTCACATTGCTTATACTTGGTGTTGAATCTGACTGTTCATTTATTACCAGGCACCATCTTGGGTAACTGCATTGTATCTTTTCTATCAGTTATAATTTTATTTCTTTTATTAATTCTGAGACTGAGTTTTTATGTTATTTTGCCCCAGTGCCTGACAACCATCAAACCTCCTCTTGATCAGACATTACATGCCCAAGGAGGGGGGGGGGCATCAAACAACCATCAGGGTGCTTTACGCTCTGGCCAGTTTCCCAAGAGTGTGAGCTTTTTCTTTCTTACAGCCTAATCACACCTCTGGTGGTGAGCACGTGTTTCATCACAAGGGTCACCTACTCCCCTATGTCCATGCATGCTTCTCCATATGCACTTATAGAGACTATAGTATCCAGTTTGGCCAGCCACCCATATCTTCCTGGCACTGACTTCCTGCATTGTGACAGGCCTAATCCCTCCAGCTGAGACCCTGTCATCAGGCAGTAGTTTGAACCAAGTGAGATCCGCCATCTTTCCCTAAAGGAAGGCTAGACATCATCCTCCCTTCCTGCATTGTCAGGCACCTGAGATGCCTCATTTTCATTCTCAACTTTGATATTTACACACTTGTAGTTTTTCATTCATGCCCTTCAGATGAATTCTTGAATACTCACTCATTGTACTGTGTCAAGTCATTTTTCCCTAGTAATCTTCCCCTGACATGATAATTTTTGTAACACACAAAAATGCTACCTTTCAGAAGTGAAGCTAGCTTTTATAGTGTTTTGGGGTTGATGTCTGTACTGCCACCCTACTTCCCCAACTCTTCATGTGAAGAAAAAAAAAGGTCTACTCTTCAGACAGGCAGTCATAATAGCCAGATGCCAGATACATGCCTCCTACCTCTTGCTCCAACTCTTAAACAGAAATGCAGAAACCAACAAGGTCTTGTTACTGCATCCCCACCCCCACCAGAAATTGGCAACTAAAAAAATAAAAGTCTGTGTTTAGTTATCTGGAGGGCCTGAAATGCAGGAGTCAATCTATTCTAACAATCTTACTAGTTCTCACCTAACACAGTCTATCCATCTTTCTCCCCAGCAGAAATACTGTCAGTTAACCTTAAACTCAATAACTACACCACAATTACTATAGTAGACACCTACATTCCACCAAGGGAAAATATTTCACTGCTGGAAAACATTCTCTCCTATCTCTCCCTGAACATCCCAAATGAAACAATCCTCCTCGGTGACATAAATATTAATTGGCTAACCCTCAATAACCCAGGATCCCCACACAATATAAATCTATATGGATTTACTCAGCTAATTACTAAACCAACACATTTAAACAACTCCCACTCCACAAATACCCTCATTGATTGGATACTCGTCTCAGCTCCTTCTAAATATCACAATCCAGAAACCCTTCCCAACTCCCTGAGTCACCACTCACACATAAAGTTGCTAAGATATACAAACCACCTCTCTAAACCACACAGATACATTACTATACATAATCTCTCTAACTTCAAACCAGAAACATTTAACACCCTCATCTCTAGAGTATGCTGGGACTTCCTCACTCAGCTCCCCCTAGATGAAGCTGTCATAGCTTTCAACTCTACTTTTCTTGATATCATAAACTTATTAGCCCCACCTTGTAGAATTAGGACAAAAGCGACAATATCCCCTTGGCTAACAAAAAAACACAAACTCTCATGATCATGAAGTCTAGAGATAAGTCCTGGAAAACATGGCTACAAACAAAAGACCCAATTGACTTGCAAAGATATAAAGAACAAAGAAACCTGGTCAAAAAGCTTATCAATAAAGATAAAAAATAGTTCTATTATAACCCCCCTACAACACTAAAATCTGACCCACAAAAATTCTGGAATGCTATTAACCAAATATTTCATCCTGGAAACCCTACCTCACCCAATCCTAGCCCTGACAAGACACAAGTGGAGACTGCCAACACCTTCAGTACTTACTTTGTTGAATCAATATCCAAACTCTAACTCCAATAGCTCCAATACAAGGAACCGCAAAGGCCCAACTTCCTCTTCAATAACTATCCCTCCCAAAACCTTCTCCCTCAAGCCCATCTCCACAACATACATCAGAACTATACTCTCTAAACTGAAACTATGCACAGTATCTGCTGATAACATCCCATCATACTTTCTTCAGACAGCTGCACACTCACTTGCCTTTCCCATCTCTATTATTATAAACTGCTCAATCCATGAATCCAAAGTACCATCTATCTGGAAACAGTTCTACAGCCTACCTATCCACAAAGGAGGTAACTCCACTGAAATCTCTAATTTCAAACCCATTGCCATCCTCTCGCCCCTGTCAAAAGTTCTTGAAAAATGCATACATACTCAAGTCATGGAACATCTCTCTCAGGAAAACCTACTTACTCCTACACAACATGGTTTTCAACCTGAACATACTACCTATACTGCTCTTCTGTCCTTTCTCAATACTATTTCCCTGGCCAGAGATGACCATAAACGTATCTCCTGTCTCTTCCTGGATCTCTCAAAGGCCTTTGATACTGTTTCTCACTCTCTACTATTAAACAAACTGTCTAACCTCAACTTCTCCCCAGATACAGTGGCATGGTTCACAAGCTATCTAAAAGATAGATTCCAATCAGTAAGATGGAACACTGCTTTATCTACTCCCCTTCCAATAAAAATGGGTGTCCCTCCAGGATCCATTTTAGGACCACTACTATTCAACATTTTCACAAACTTGCTCTATACTTCCTGTCCACTCTCCTCTATTATCCAATGCGCTGATGACTCTACAGTCATAACAATAGCAAACTCTCCCTCTGAACTCTTATCAGCTACCCAGTCTTCCTTTAACTCAGTGGAAACATGGCTCTCAAACAAACAACTCATCCTCAACCCTAAAAAACAAAACTTCTACTCTTCCTCCCACACCACATCAAGACCTCTTTTACTATCCAGTCACATAACAATACCCCTATTGTAGTTGAACCTAGCTCAAAACTCCTCGGTATCACAATTGATGATCAACTAAAATTTGATCTCCACATAATTGTATCAGGAAAACTCAACTGAAATTAGGTCTACTATATAGAAATAAAAAAATTCTCAGTCAGGAGCCAAGAATTGCTCTCACTCGCTTTCGTCCTTCTAGACTTCTTCAGGTCTGTGTACAAGAACCCTAAAACTATACATAAAAATATTATTGTATAATTAGTATTGTTATTACACATCATTCTGAATAAAGTGGAAAAAATAGAACCAGAAAAAGAAAAAATAATAAGAAAAAACTTATGATGATGGAAACAAAATATACACTTAAATTACAATTGATTTAAAATGGTATTTAAAACCAACTGGTAGAATAAAATAAAATTAGTCGTGTAAACAATGTGGCAATTTTCTAAGTTCCAGTACACTTTTAATTGAACAGTAGTAGTTTATTCCAGGCTTCCTAAAAGAGTTCAGCTTTAATTGCCACATATGTTCATGTTTCTCCAGAATATTCGGGATGTCTCCCTCAAGATGACCCATGTCTATGTGATCCAGGATCTGGAACTTAAAACCTGTGTGTCTTTTATGAAGAGAAGGGTGTTTGGCTAGTGCATTATTTTTACATCCAGAGCGAATTTCTGACAGATGACATGAAATCCTATGCTTGAGTTTATTTACAGTCTTGCCCACATAGAATGCATCACATTAATTGCACTGTGCCCTGTAAATTACTTTTGTAGTGTTACAATCACCCCCTGCACTGGTCTTAATGCTTTTCTTTAAATAAGGGCAATAAAAACTATCACCTTGCTGTATAAATATACAAAATGTACAATTAGTTACACATCTTTTAGTGTTTCTCTCATATGGTCTAGGTTTAAATTCAACAAAACCTCTAATGTTCTTGGCCTTCCTATAAACAAAGGATGGGGTTTCATCTAAGATGTTAATCAGAAAAGGGTTTCTTGTGACAATGTCCCAGTTTTCTTCAATAACATTTTTGATACTGTGATAATCCAAAGTGTATGTCAGGATGCAGCTATTTTTGCATTTGTTATTCTCTGTGGAATTTCTTAACATTCTCCTACTGGGGAGGTTGAGTGAAGGTGCTTCAGTCCTTTTCAATTCTATAATGGGTTCCAGGATGTTTTTTAATATCTGACTTTCATAGCCTCACACTAGAAAATCATTCTCTAAGTTGTTAAGGGTTCTCAAAAATGGTTCCATCTCTGTGGCAATTCTAGCTAATCTATAGCCCTGGCACTTCACTACATTACACTTGTTTTTTTGTAGGATGTAGACTTTTACTGTGGAGTAATAAGTTAGCCCTCACTGGTTTTCTGAATAGATCAGTGATGATTCTGTTATTGTTGGTGTCCTTCGAAATGTGCAGATCTAAGAAAGTGGTTGAAATATAGCTATGGGATGAGGTAAACTTCAGGAAGGGGGTTGTTTGATTGAGGTAAGTGATAAAATCTTCAAGCTGCAAGGTGTCACCTTCCCACACAATAAAGATGTGCCTGTGTACCTTGATTGTGATTCTTAAAAGACTCCATAGCTGCTGTTATACGGTAATTGTGAGGGATCTAATCAATAATAGACAGTCAATCAATAATAATAGATCTAATAAATAAAAACTCACAGGACCAGATTGCTCATTGCCCAACCAGAGGACAAAATATCTGTGACCTGATACTTACAAGTGTAGTAATATCTTGCACAAATCCAGAAGTAACACCCTCTCTGATTATATTTGATCATAAGCTAGTAACATTTTCTCTCAAACTATCTAAATTCTTGGAAATCAATTTATCAGAATTCAAGACTTGGCGAGCAAATCTCTTCAAATTTTGTGATGAAGTCTTGAAATTCACTTACAACATCACCTAAGCAGACAGATTTGTCAATGAGTTACTTATCCAGATAAATAAATGTATAGAATTGTCAGTCCCATCGAGATCAAAATCCAATAGGAAATTTAAAAACAAACCACCCTTCTAGACCACAAACATAAATAAAATCTAAAATAAAATAAAAAAAAAAAAACACAAATGTATAAAATGTATCTAAAGACCCCCAAGTCAAGGAAAATATTAGGAATTTTAGTAAGAACTTTAAAAAGCTAACAGTTAAGATAGGAGAAGATGAGATAAAAATCAGTGACATATAATCAATCAACAGGAAAGTCTCCAAGACTAAATGATATTCCTGAGAATGTTTGGAAGCTAGAAAAGAAGAAAGTGATAACATTATTTTAAAATGAGGGGAATCACCAACAAACTAGAAGAAAGCTATGGTGGTTCTAATACCGAAAGATAGTAAATACCCATCAGACCCAGCTTCATATGGTATTTTAACAGTATTTTCAAAAGAGGGGAATCACCAGCATCCTGGAAGAAAGCTGTGGTGACTCTAGTATCTAAAGATAGCAAAAATCTATCACACCCAGCTTTGTATAGACTCATTTCAATTTTAGACCATGATTATAAAGTATTTACATGTATAATAGCTAAAAGATGGGCAAAGGTGTTGCCAAATCTGATACATATCGATCAGTGTGGTTTTCTGGCGGGGGGGGCGGGGGAGCAAATATTTGACAACATTAATAAAACAATGATTATTCACAAGGAAACAGAATGTAAGAAAATGCTGCTGTTTTTGGTGGGTCTTCATTCAGAGAAAGCGTTCAACAGAGTAAGCCAGGATATTATGAGTAGGACAGTGGAAGTGTTTGCTTTTCCTGATACAATAATAAGGTTCATTAGGAGGATATATGAAGGAATGGAGGCAAGAATTAAAGGGGGAAGGTTCCTCTCTGATACGTTGTGTCTGAACAGAGAAACCAAGCGGGGGTGTCCTCTTTTCTGTTTATTTACTTTATATTTAAAACCACTGGCAAAGAAAATAACGGACCCAGAAATTCAAGGATATAATTGGTATGGTAATCAAGAAAAGTAGGCTTTATTTGCAGACAGTATTATTTTGTACCTAATAAAACCAGAAAAGGACATCTCAGTGTTGTGGAATATTTTGAGACAGTTTCCATTTTTTTCAGGATATAAAATGAACGAAGACAAAACAAAGGCCATAGCTATAAACTATGTACCCTCACATGAATTGGTTCAGCAATTCCCATATTTATGGGGACACAAAAGTGAAGTATTTAAGAGAATGGATGAAAAAGGCTTGTGTTATAGCTGCTAAGGATATGTTGGAAGACACTAAACAAAAGATAATACAAAAACTGATAAACTGGAAGCTGTTGTTTATTAATTTGGTTAGCAAAATACAAGGAGTGAAAATGTTTTAGTCCCTTTAGTTTTATATACAGGTCAGTCATACTTTATTAACCAGAGAAAAAGTTGTGGACAATAATTAATGAAGTGCTGAAAGAATTTATCTGGGAGCTGAAGAGGGCAAGGGGACAAGTGGAATAAGTTGATACTTCCAACAGAACAAGGTGGTTTACAATTATTTGATTGGAAGGAATATTTTAGAGCTACACAGTTAAGGCTTATATTCATAACACATGCAGAAAGCTATAATTCAAAGTGGAAATGGATGATGATAGAATGGGGGGGGTCAAGAAATAAGCAGATAATGGGATTTCGGATGTTTATCCTTAAGAATAATAACAGCCATATAAACTATTATATTCATAAAGTAGCAGAAAGTATTTAAGAACCAAGACAACAGGAGAATGGAGAAAGGAGGTTTTGCCAATCGAAATTACTGCAAGTAGAGGTACAGAGAATAGGAAAAAGGTTGCTGGAGTTTACTGGAGAAAACTAGCAGAGGAACTCGGGTATCAGGAGCAAATAAATAGAGAGAGAAGGGTAACAGGATGGGAAGAAGCCAAGAAGACTGCCTTCCCTATCAGGGATTGATATCAGAGTATAGGCAAAGAGAACAATGCATGCACAATAATGTTTTGGAGGAGGAGTGAGGTTTAAGGGAAGGCAGGAATTGAGCAATTTATATAATATTGGATTGTTGACAGTTACACAAAAACATACACGAGGATATCTGTAACTGGGAACATGCTAATATTGTTTGTTTTCTTGTATAAATGTATGTTTGCCTATATCTTAAGTAATAATTCAATGAAGGTGTTAAAAAAACTTAAAAGAGGCTATTACATTTACTAAGGCAGCCCATAATCCCAGGTTGGCATCTAAAGTGTAGGACAATTACAAATCCTACTTTACTTATGTTAAAAAACTAAGAAACATCACTCAAGAATGTACAGAATTCATACTAAATTGCAAAACCTAGTCAAATCTGTGGATATTGCCAATATACTAGCAAATCAACTTAGTAAAAATTTTACTCCTGTGACTATGATCCAAAGACCTACAATCCCCATATATCTCAAACCTCCAGTCATTGCTAAAGAACAAGTACTAAAAGTGCTGCCCAAGACTAAGAATACTTCTTCCATGAGACCAGATAACATACAAAGATGTTTAACTACAACTGAACATGCTTTGGTGGAACCTCTCCTTAAGCTGTTTAACCACTGCCTAAGAGGTTATCTGAAACCACTCAGTGTTTGTTTGTGCTTTACTGTGCAACTGCTTGGTAAGAATATTTATTTTGAAGTATATTTTATTTTTTACCTCTTATTTTCATAGACTGCTGCAAGAAAGGGATATACTGTAGATAAGAAACTCTAGCCATCCCAAGGGGCCCAGTCAGCTATAAATTCACATAGAATGTAAACAGGACATGCCAGAGCATATCTGAAATACCCAGTGTTAGTTTTTGATTTATAGTGCAACTGCTTGGTAAGAAGATTTGTTTTGGAAAACAGAAAAAAACAACCATGCATACTTCCAAAGCTGTATAACACACACCACAGGCATGCTGGAAAGGTCCAGGATTAGAAACAGATGTGTTTATATCATTAATAGCCACCAAAAATAATAAAACAATGCATTTAACACTATGAAGTTTAAATCACCATTTTCATCTGAACACAGCCTTCATTGGAAGTGAGTTTAGATTAAACAAATCAATCCTTATATAACCGCTATTAATAAAATTAATTAGACCACTAAAATCAATTTACAAATATTAACTACAACATCTACTATAGCTACTCTGTATGAAACAGCTCATAAGAAATATTAATGGGATATAATCAGTCGTGAAGGTAAAAATAATTAAAAACCCCACCTAAAAGCATGAAATAAAAGACATATAAAGTAAATACAATAGTAATGGTCAATTTAGTTAGCAAATGGGTTTTGTACACATTAAATAATAAAGTGCAACAATGAGTAATACAAAATACCAATAGTTTAGCTGAATGTTTAAATATGCTTTAAAAACACTATTGTTGTTTAATGACATCAATTAAAAACTAATAAATAATACAAAAATTTATTATTGTATAAACTTTTCTTGTGTGAATTTTCACTAAACAGTATAAGAATAGTTTTTTTTTCTTTTTCTCTCACTTAACTATTTAACATTATCAAAAATAATAAAATTACAAATTGGCTGCCCTTAATTTTAATACTGGTGTAAAAGATAGACTCTCATTAATATCTGAGGGGTAGTGGCATTACGCAGTGACTGCCAGTACAACTCTCTATATTCTAACCTTGTCTCCCAACTACCCTTCTAAAGTCCATTTCAACCGTGTCTAAATAGCAAATTTAAAACCAACAGAATTGGAACAAGTGGTAGAATATAGCAATAACCCACGCCTGGGTGTGGGTAATGCTGGATTTACCCATGGTTGGTGTGGTTTGGTCATGAGGGCGAAGCCCGAGTGGCCAAACAAAGCCAACTGTGGGTAACTCCAGCATTACCCACGCCCAGCCGTGGGTTATTGCTATTATACAATGACATTATTTAAGGGAAAAAAAACTACTTTTCTTAAATAATGGTATTGTATAATGCCTCCTTGCTGCCCTTCCACAACTGTCTGGTATTCTGCGGCAATTCTGATGTACTGTGCATGCGTATGCCCACACAGTACATCAGAGCTGTGGGCAAAAGCAACGGAGAAAGCAAGATCTCCGTTGCTTTTTACAAACAGTTTTGCTATGTTAAATGGGTTTAACAAAGCAAGACAACTTTAAAAAAAGCAACAGAGAATCTCCGTTGTTTATTTTAAAGCTGTCTCGCTATGTTAAACCCATTTAACATAGCGAGACAGTTTTGTAAAAAGCAACGGAGAAAGCAAGATCCCCGTTGCTTTTTACAAACTGTTTCGCTATGTTAAATGGGTTTAACATAGCGAGACAGCTTTAAAAAAAGCAATGGAGCTTTTTTTAAAGCTGTCTCGCTATGTTAAACCCATTTAACATAGCGAGACAGTTTTAAAAAAGCAACGGAGAAAGCAAGATCTCCGTTGCTTTTTACAAACTGTCTCGCTATGTTAAAGGAGTTTAACATAGTGAGATAGCTTTAAAAAAAAGCAACAGAGAATCTCTGTTGCTTTTTTTAAAGCTGCCTCGCTATGTTAAACTCGTTTAACATAGAGAGACAGAGTAAAGCAATGGAGATCTTGCGTTCTCCGTTGCTGTAAAAAAAAGAGATATAGTAATGGAAAAAGTCCGAGCGACCGGACCTTTTTCCATTACTATAACTCAGATTTACAACGTGCACGCTGCCAATCAGCATGCACGTTTTTGAATATTAATGAGGGGTCATTGTATAATGGTTAAATAAAGTATTATCAATATTTTTTCTTATATCATGCTTATGTTGTAAATTCTTCTGTTTAATTTTCTTTATGTCTTGCCTATATAAAATGCTGGACAGGCAGAGCATTTTGCAAAATAAACAGCCTTACTGGATGTACATGTTCCATAGTTTAATTTCATATATTTTTTATGTGCAGTGTCCAAATGTATCTCATCACCTTCTAAAATGTCTGTACAATAGTTACATCTACCACATTTTACCATACCCTTTATATTGTGGTGTGAAATCTAGAATTGTTTTTGTTGTTTTCTAAAATACCTTTAATGTTCTCAGCTGTCTTACAAACAAAGTGAGGTTCATTCTGTATGGTAGAAAGTAAAGATGCATTCACCTTGAATATATTCCAGTTATTATTCACATTTTTTCCATTTCATTTGTATTACTAGAATACTTTAAAACCATAGCTCTCTCAAATCCTTTATCCTCCTTTTTATCTTTTCTGTATGTTCATTACCATAAACAAATCCTTCCCCTAATAAAGTCTTCTACTTAACACCCTACCCTTTTCTAATCTCCTTAGAAATACTTTCCACTAACTTTTTTGGGTAACCTCTTGATGTAAACATATTACAAAGTTTCTCCATCTCTGTCTTTAGTAGGTCCCGATTAGAAATCATTCTAGCTATTCTAATACATTGCCCCTTGAATATACTTTTTTTTACACTAAAAGGGTGACAACTATTAAAGTGTAGGTATGTATTGCTAAAAGTCGGTTTTCTGTATATATTGGATATAAACCCATTGTTCCCAAAAAATGGAAGCATCTAAATAATGAATTTCCTTATTGTTGAATGGGTATGTAAACTTTAAAAATGATGTAGATGTCTCTAAACATTAAATAAAAGCTCTTAGTTTTCAGTGGGCCCATCCCAAAAGAAAAACATATCATCTAAAAATCTAAGATATAGTTTGTGTTTAAAAAGTACCATGTTAAAAACCTAGTTTTGTTTCCAAGTCTTTAAAACTAAATTAGAATAAGTGGAGCACATGCAGCCCCCTAGTTACACCTTTAATCTGCCTGTATAACTCCCCCTCATAATGAATGAAATTGTTACACAACACTAATGACCATACGGTCAGTTAGAAAATTTACTTCAGAGCTAGAAAGTAATTTACAGTTTGTTAAACTTTCTCAAAATAAATCCGAACCCTCTAGTTTCAAAATACAACTAACTAAATCTACTATATCTATTATAAGAAAAAATAAGGTTCTCACTCCACAATTCATGTTTCAAATGACCCAGAAAATCCCAAGAATCTTTTAATATGCATGGACAAGATAAAATAAAATCAGTTTCAGGAGCATATCTATGCAAGTAGCCAAAGGATATGTTTTAGCTCCTTGGGCTACTACAATCAACCTGAAAGGATGATCCAAAACATTCTTGCAAACTTTTGGTATTCCAAACATTGCTCCTAACTCATTTCTTGCCAATCACTACCTAGTATAGCACTCCATTCTCTGTGATGTTATTTACCTACAACTGAAAGATCCTTCTGAATGGAAATTTTCGTGCTCTCATCCAACCTAAATTCAGACTATTCTGTCCTCTTAATTCCTCCTAACTCATTTCTTGCCAATCACTACCTACTATAGTACTCCATCCTGTGATGTTATTTACCTACAACTGAAAGATCCCCCACCACAATCTAAAAAAAAAATGTTTTTGTATTTCCAACTGAATGATTCTTGTTGAGTAATATATTTTTAATTGTATATATTTTTCTTTTTTGCATTATGATAACACTTTGAAAAATGGGTATGTGTACACATAAATATTTGTACTTGGCTGTACTATGTACTACTATGGATTTTATACTTCCTCCCTATGTATCTTTATTTTTTTCTGGTGCTTTTCTCCCTAGGACTCCATTGAAAATGATCTCCTTGCAGCCCAATGGAATATCCTGGAAAACAAACTGCAAATAATAATAATAAAAATAATAATAATAATAATACTGGGGGATGTATATATAATCCATTTGATAACTAAATGGACCATTACTATTATATTTACTTTAAATGTCTTTCATTTCCTACTTTTAGATGGCATTGCAGTTATTAATTTTAGCTTCATGACTGATTATGTCATTTTAAGAAATTAAGATTTCTTATGAAATGTTTCATACAGAGTGGTTGTAATAGAAGTTTATGTCCTTTTAAGAAATTAAGATTTCTTATGAGATGTTGAGTGGTTGTAATAGAAGTTGTAATTAATGTTTGTTAATTGACTTTTATTGGTCTAATTAATTTTATTAATAGTGGTTATATAGGGATTGATTTGTTTAATGGAAACTCAGTTCTGATGAAGTCTGTGTTCAGATGAAAATTCTGATTTCAACTTCATAGCATTAAATGCACTGTTTTATTATTTTTGGTGGCTAATAAAGATTTATTTTGATTTATACTTTAGTTTTTACCTGTGATTTTTACTGTTATAATTAGGTGCAAATGTGAGCGATAATAAATTATGTAATAAGTTATGTAAAAGAGAACCAGCATTTTAGTGTCAGTGGCACAACTTGTACAGTAGGTCAGGATGACAATTTTATATATTGCTTTCTTTTGTACAAGGTTAGCTCAGTGTACTTTAATATTTAGCTGCATACTGTAAGTGAATTTTCTTCATACAATCTGACTTAAATTATTAATTGTTTTAATTTCTCTGAATTCTGTGGTTACTGATTTTAATTATTCTAGTCTTTTAAAATGCTTTACTTGTTTGTACCTGAGAATGGCTGCAGCTATGCTATTACTGATTTAGTAAAGCACAACTATCTTTCTCAATGTACTAAATGTCATGTGTATATAAAGATAACACTGGAGACCTGTGCTTCTGATGTCAAAGGCTGGATGATGTGCTTACTATTACTAGTAGTAAATACAGACTTACTGATAATTGCACTGTTGTTAGATATGTTAATGACTGGTAGGATGAGATAAATAATATTAGGCAAAGTGCAACTAGAACACATTTAGGAAAGGACATGCCCGCTGTCAGTAAAGATCACTCAGCCTCCATTACACATGATACTATGGATGACTTCTTTGAAAATTAGGATACAATTATTCAACAATCTTAGGATTCACAGCATGCAGAAGAAAATAAAAAAAGGAAGAATTCCACAACAGTTAACTAGAGAGAGAAATAAATTAATGCCTATAATGCAAAGAGAATATATACTAAAAAGACACTGGTTTGTTACATAATACACAAATTACACAGAATTATAACATTGTTTAATCTTAAAACATTCAGTCTAGAGAAAATGATTTATATTTTTCCAACAGAGAAGATAGAAAACAGAGGCAAGGGGCAGTCAAAAATTAATAAATCAAAATTGAACTTGGAAGTATTAAAGAACATTACTGTAAGAAAAAAAAGAGGAGAAAGACCAAAGTTGACAACATGGCTCAACCTGTGAAAGTACAAAGATAGCTGAACAAGGATTCTATACCTGCAAATGAAATAAGTAATTAAAACGGTGAGATTAATAAGAGTAATGGTGGTGAAGATCATTCCTTTGTAATAACTGATGGAGCAGACATTACTGAATTAGAAGTGGAAGGTTCTTAAGATCTGGTCATAAATTGTATGCTAGTAATTGGAAATTCAATTATTAGAGGAAGTGGTACTTACCTTTTCAGAGAGTTTTATGAGCATTGAATAGTGTTATGCTTTCCACAAGCAAAAACAGATGTGAGTAGAATATGGAGCTGTTTTTATTCAGGTTGGTACAAATGATTTCATCTTCAAGGACTTTCTGACTATTAGTAGGGAACTTACAGCCCTCGTAGATAGTATAGGTTTTACCAATATTAAGAGGTATTTCTCACAAATCACATATAGGAAGGAGAGTCAGGTCAGTGTGAATGAAAAGATTTTTGGGGTAAATACCGACACAAAAAATGGCCTATTTTAAGAAGCAGAAATGTGTAGAAGATACAAGCCTAATTTTGGGCACACATATATTTAGACAGAATGGAGTCTACCTGCCAAGACAAGATAAGGGAATTTTTGCAGCAGATATTTTGCACTATTTGAATAACACAAGACAGTATTTTTGGCAGGTCAGAAATTTAACATTTCACAGATAGCAACATTTGATGCATCTGTGCTGGTTGTTAATGCTGGGTGCATTAGTAATAAAGTTTTTTAATTGGAACATTTGCTACAGTCCCACAATATTAATATCATTGTTTATGAAACATGATTAAAGATCAATGACTTAAAACCAGTTCTGTCAGCGTAAATGTTTTTTTTCTGTAACAGACATTCTAACAAAAAATTAGGTGGAGATGTTATGATAGGGATTAACGATTGTTATGAAATCTTCGATAAGCACATACTCAGTGATAACACCAATACTGTAGATTGTGAACTCTGAAAATAAAGTCAGCCTTGGAATAAATAATTGTTGAAGTGTATAGACCATCAAAGTCAAACGCTGAAGATCTAGAGGGATTCGTACATTTCTTCCATGAAATACAGGAGGGAAAATAATAGTAGCTGGGGACTTAAATCTACCATAAACAGACTAAAATAATATTGATTCAACAACATTGGCAAGGAAATTATCGCAACATATTTTCAAGAACAGCAATTGTTGCAGACTTAAAAAAACTACCAGGGAAAGTACCATACTGGACATTTTGTTCCTAAGGAAATGGCTGTTACTTCATTTCAGGTTTTACCAATGTTTACATGCAGTGATCATAGAATTATAAAGGTTAAATTACAGCTATATAATTCTGCCATACTGAAATCTAAACCAATGCACAGAAAATTAATAAAAGATTTTAAGGAAGCAAAACATTCACTTTGTACAACTAATTGGAGAGATACATTCAGTGGAAAAACTGCAGAAGGAATGTGGCAAGTTTTGAAAGGGAAACTAAATGCAAAAAAATAAAAAAAAAGTTTATTATCAGGATCTAGGTATACAAAGTCAGGAGGAAATATTTCCATAACAACAAGATACTTAAGATGAGAGATAAAAATATAAGAAGTGGAGCATGAGATTGAACTATAACTTTGAAAACTAAACTAAACAAACTGGACAGACATATTAAACATGGTGTGAGACAAGATCACTGCAATTTTGAAGATAATTTATATAAAGACATTGAGCATAATAGAAAAACATTTTATAGATATATAAGATGTGGTGGGATTAAAGACCTGCAAATCAATAAATTGTGTGTAGAGTCTAAAATGTATTTTCAAACACAGCAGATTATAGATATATATACAAAATCTTATGTAAAACAGTTTGGCTACAGAAAGGTTTTGATAAATTGTCCTAGTAACATCTAGATAACTTCAGGTACTGAAAATTAGACAAGATTATACTGAAAAAGAACTACACAAACTGGACCCAAACAAAGCACATGGAATAGTTGTAATTAGTAATAATGATCTGAGGATACTTCATCATAAACTTACAGTACCATTATATCTTTTACTGGCTTGGCCATTTAAGTATGGGGAAATTTCTCAACATTGAAGATATACACTTGTTAAACTCATCTTTAAGAAAAACAGGAATAGGACAAGCCCCATGTCATACAGACTCATAAGTTTACTTTCTTGTTGAAAAATAATGGAGAAGGTTATTTTTGATAAACTGACAGAATGAAAAAGGCTGCGACTTGAAATCATATTTCAGCATGCATATGTTGAAAACAGACTTTTAACCACCTCTAACATGATGCTCTATAGCAATATAATAAGAGCTGTAACTGAAAGATTGTGTTATGATATAATTTATATAGACAACTTCAGCGTTTGATAGGTTCACAAAACACTGATCAATAAATTAGAACAAATAGATACTGATATGATCTCGATAACGTGGATAGCTGCATGGCTTACAAACAGGACATGGCAAGTATTATACAGCAACTGGACAGGTAAAATTCTAGGTTACAGTCAGAGTGTCTCACAGGGTCCCATACTTGTTTATGTCATACCTTCCAGATCTACCGTTTTCATCTGAGGTGTTCTACAGTCTTCATGCAGATGACTTGAAAATGTGTAAACTTGCAAAAGAACTTGACTAATTGATCATGATAATTACATTAAAAACTAAGTATATGAAGTTTGGGAGAGATAGATTGAAGGGTGAATATTTAATACAGCACTCAGTGACTGTAACTGTAGATTTGTTTAAGGCTCTGGGTATATGGGTAGCTCCAGCTTTGTGTTTTTTTTAATCATATCAACCAATTGGCTAATGAGTGTTATAAAACTATAGGCTGTATAAAACAATTTACAAAGTCTAGGAAATCATAAATGATGAAATTATTGTTTGTAAGTTATATTAGACCCAAACTAGAGTATGGAATAACAATATGAAAAACCTTATAAAAAAAACAAAAAAAACAAATGTGAGTAAACTGGAAAGAGTACAGCAGACATATACCAAAGGGCTCCATGGATGTGAAAATATAAGTTTTTATGAAAGATTAAAATATCTTAATGTGTACAGTGTCTAATAGATAGATATTTAAGAAAAAAACGTATTTGGGTACATGTGGCATTTAGAGACAACTAAGTCTGGGAATGTTTGGGGTTATTAAAGATACTGGAGAATCATCAGACAACCTATGCAGAAAAAAAGAAGTTATGTATTCTTACTATTATTGAAACAATACTGATTTCATGAACTTCAATCGCACTTTGATTTAGGAATGAGGTCCATTCCCATCATGGTATTAGAAACCCAAAAGACTTGGAGAAATTAAAAAAAGATTGAATAGGAATGAGAGTTGTATTAAATGGTTCTCTAAGTGTGTACCTGATGCATGGAATAGACAACCAAATTATATTACAGCACGCACTAGTTTGCCTGATTAAAAGCACAGTCCTGGAAATATGATGTATATCACTGTTGATGCAATTCCATAAAGGTGTCCCTACTACCAACCCCACAAACTATAATCCCATCAACCTAATAAGCATCCTTTGTAAGGCTATAGAACACATTGTAACAGGCTTTAATTAACATAGACATTAAAAATGTCATTAAGCTACATCTGCAGCAGTTTGTAAAAAATAGTTCCTGTCGAATGAACATGCTAAACTTCTTTTTAAAGGTAGTACAAGCTGTTGAGAACAGTCACACTGTACACACAGTGTGCCTTAATTTGGCCACATAATCTGACACTATCCCCCATGCTAACATAATTAATAAATTAAATGTTTTACAAATAGAGTCCTATATGACAACATGGAGAACAAATTGGCTAAAAGACAGAACCTACATGTTGTAGGTGACTCAGAAAGCATGAAGGTGACATGTTGTGTCCCACAGTGCTCAGTTCTGGGACTGCTTTTGTTCAGCATTTACTTCTCTAACATACAGACCTATGACTAATCAGGTTTATGGATGACTACAAACTAGGAGTTATTGTCAAATCCCACACTGACATAGCAGCCCTCCAACAGGAACTTAAGATTTATAAATGACTGATGTAATGAAAATGGTCTTAAATTAAATGCTAAAAAAATGCAACATTGTAGCATTTGAGAGACAAACTATTCTCCCAGCAGATAGCATCAACAATATCATGCTTCAAAATAAAAATGTGGTTAGGGACCTGAGAACCTGGGTTGTTAGTCCCCTCTCCTTTGATCAGCATGTAACAATAGTTGTCAGGAAATCATTCTACTTGGCAAAGCTGATCCCCAAAGGAATATCATCCAGATGAAAACAGGTTATTGTCCCCTTGTATTTCAAAGATACAATTCCCCCTTTAGCATACACCTTACCAGACATATCAAAAAGCTGGAAAGAATCCAGAAGTTCCTAACAAAGAGGATCACAGGCTTAAATCTCTAAACTACCAGAAAAGACTCTAAAATCTAGCCCTCGTTTCTGTGTCTTATAGGCTCCTTACAAGAGACCTGTGCCTTCTGCTCTGAGCAATGAAGGATCCAATATTCCAAGGTCTCCTGTACCTTCACAAATCAAACAGTCCACCAAATACCAGAACAAAGGATCTAGTCCTGCTTCAGCAAATCCATAAAACAAGGTGGAGAGAAAGTTTCATTACTCAACATTTCCCCCACTTCTGGAATAGACTCTCCTTACACAGAAAGCAGTGTGATGTGCTATCTTCCTTCAAACAGGACCAGGATAACTGGATGGCTATTCAGAAATTACCTTGTGCTTGGTTGGCCTAGCCCTCCTTGCAACAGGAGGTATAGTCTAGGGTGGGAACTGGCAAGGCATAATGGTTGTAAGACTCAGTTGCCTAGCATCTCCAATGATTCCTAATCAGATGAACAAGTCTTGTCAGACATGATGTGCATTCATCATTGGCCTTTACTACAAAATTCTGATGAACATGTCACATGGCAAACAACTTTTACTACTGGTAACACCCTTTAAAGTCACAACTGGATTACCATCACTATATGCTAACTAATGACTACATATAGGTCCAGCAAACTGCACGCTTTGCAGAGAATGTGTACTAATATTGTAGATATAAACTCAATACCATTATAGGAATGATTTTCACAAATACACACTTTCCAAATCACAATATCCAAACTCAACTCACTGCCTAGACACTTCACTGACAGGTCTATCCCTGATACTATCATCTATGTTGACTTCAGAAAGCTTGTGTAAAAACAAAAATACAGCAACAGCAATGCAATCTTATCTTGTTATTTATTTCATTGTTATTAAGTAGATAAGCATACAAAGTGAGATTGTTTTCAGATGTGATTTAGGAGTTTTGGTCAGGTTAAATAGATTTCTTGAAGCTGTAAAGCACTGACGTGAAATGTACAGGAAATAAATCCAAGATATGGGGTAAAGCTTATTACCTTAAATATTAACTAATACTTCTCCCCATTTAAAAAAAGTGCAGATTATGTTTTGTCTTTGTGGTTCAGGAATATCAGTTATAAACGTATTTCTAGTGGAAAGCTGCTAAATTCTATAGACTCCTTTTTCCAAATATTAGGGCATTAAATCAAAGATTGTCCCACGTGACTAAATGGATTAGCCTACAAGAATAAACTAGGAAATTATGACTAGAAGAGGTGCAACTGCAAAGTGATAAAGTGAAAATAAGGGAGTATCTGGATAATATGCATGCGTTTAGAAAAACTACTGTTAAGCAACTTGTTTTTGATAACTCCAGACCACAACAACTCTTAGCACAATTACTTAGGCAACAGAAAGTAAAAATGGTTGTTGCCAGACTTAGGAAACTTATAACAAGAAAAACAACCAGACATCCTGTAGCGGTATTAGAGATATTTTGGACATTTTATGAAAATTTGTATAAAGCAGAAAAAGGTGGAATCAAGAACAAGTACAACTGGAAATATTTATAGACTTAAGTAAGCCAAGGTTAGAGAAAAATACAACTCAACAATTAACAGTTAAGACAAGAGGAGATAACATTTAAACAGTGACATATAATCAATCAGAGAAAAGTCTCCACAAATCGATGGTATTCCTGTGGAAGTTTGGAAGCTAGGTGGGAAGAAAGTGATAATCTAGAAGGTTTTGTTTAACAGTATTTTTAAATGAGGGTAAGTAGAAGAAAGCTGTGCTAGCTGTAATACCTAAAGATGGTAAAGAACCATCAGTACCCAGCTTCACATAAGCTCTTTCTAATTTTAAACCACGAATATAAAGTATTTATGTCTATAATACCTATAAAGATGGCAAAGGTGTTGCCAAAATCGATAGATATGGATTAATGTGGTTTTGTGGAGAGAAGGCAAACATTTAACAACATTAACAGAGCAGTGATGATCCAGAGGGAAGCAAAGTGCAAGAAAATACTGCTGTTGTTGGTGGGTCTTGATGCAGAGAAAATATTTAACAGAGTAAGCTTGGATCTTATGAGTAGGGCAATGGAAGCATTTGCATTCCCTGATGCAATAATAAGAATGATTAGGAGGCTATATGAGGGAATGGAGGCATTAAACTGTGATAGTTCCTCTCTGATAAGTTATGTCTGAGCAGAGGAACCAGGCAGGGGTGTCCTTTTTCACCTCTGTTATTTGCATTATATTTACAGCCACTGGCAAAGAAAATAAGGGACTTCAATGATATAATCGGTATGGTAATCAAGAAAAGTTGGCATTATTTGCAGATGATATTATTCTGTACCCGATAAAACCAGAAAAGGACATCTCAGTGTTGTGCAACATTTTCAGCCAGTTATAAGTTGTTTTTTTTTTTTTTGGGGGGGGGGTATACAATTAATAAAGACAAAACAAATATTATAGCTGTAAACTATGTACCTGCACATGAATTGGCTCAGTAATACCCATATTTATGCAGACACAATAAAATGAAGTATTTTGGAGTATGGGTTAAAAGGGATTCTGTTATGACAGCTAAGGATATATGGAAAGAGACTAAACAAAAGATAATACAAAAAATGAGAAACTGGATGCTCTTATTTATGGATATACATAGCAAAATATACAGTGGATATAAAAAGTTTACACACCCCTGTTAAAATGCCAGGTTTTTGTTATATAAGAAAATGAGACCACAATAAATCATTTCAAAACATTTCCCACCTTTGAAGTGACCTATAACCTGTACAATTCAATTGAGAAACAAACAAACCTGTTAGGGGAAAAATATAAAAAATAAAAAATGTACAATAAGCTGGTTGCATAAGTGTGCACACCCTTAAACTAATACCTTGTTGAAGCACCTTTTGATTTAATTACAGCATTCAGTCTTCTTGGGTACAGACCTGCCATCAGTTAAAGAGACTCTGATTGACCCCAAAGTTCAGCTGTCCTAGTAGAATTTTCCTGACATTTACTCAGTTGCCTGCTACAGCAAAAGCCGTTGTTCACGGAGAGCTTACAAAGCATCAAAGGGGTTTCATTGATGAAAGGTATCAGTCAGGAGAAGGGTACAAAAAACTTTCACAGCACTAGATATACCACGGAACGCAGTGAAGACAGTCATCAAAAAGTGGAGAAAATATGGGACAAGAGTGACGTTGCAAAGAACTGGACATCCCTCCAAAACTGATGAAAAGACAAGACAAAAACTGGTCAGGGAGGCTGCCACGAGACCTACTGTAACACTGAAGGAGCTGCAGGAATTTCTGGCAAGTACTGGTTGTGTACTACATGTGACAACAATCTCCAGTATTCTCCACATGTCTGGGCTATGGGTTAGGGTTGCAAGATGAAAGCCTTTTCTTACACAGAAAAAACATCCAGGCCTGGCTAAAAGTTCAAGACAATACATCATGTCTCCCAAAAGCATGTGGGAAAATGTGTTATGATCTGATAAGACCAAGGTTGAACTTTTTGGCCACAATTCCAAAAGGTACGTTTGGTGCAAAAACAACACTTCGCATCACCAAAAGAGCACCATCCCCATGGTGAAGCATGGTGGTGGCAATATCATGCTTTGGGGTTGCTTTTCTTCAGCTGGAACTGGGGCTTTACTCAAGATGTAAGGAATTATGAACAGTTCCAAATACCAATCACTTTTGACCCAAAGCCATCAGGCGTCTGCTAGAAAGCTGAAGATGAAGAGGAATTTCACCTATCAACACAACAGTGACCCCAAGCATACATCCAAATCAACAAAAGAATGGCTTCACCAGAAGAAAATGAAAGTTTTGAAATGGCCCAGCTAGAGCCCAGACCTAAATCCAATAGAAAATCTGTGGGGTGACCTGAAGAGGGCTGTGCACAAGAGATGCCCTCACAATCTGACAGATTTGGAGCGCTTTTGCAAGGAAGAGTGGGAAAATATTGCCAAGTCAAGATTTCCCATGCTGATAGAATGCTAATCAAGAAGACTGAATGCTGTAATTAAATCAGAAGGTGCTTCAACAAAGTATTAATTTAAGGGTGTGCACACTTATACAACCAGCTTATTGTACGTTTATTATTTTTTATATTTTTTCCCCTAACAGATTTGCTTGTTTTTCAATTGAATTCTACAGGTCATAGGTCCCATTAAAGGTGGGAAAAGTTTTGAAATTATTTATTGTGGTCTCATTTTTTTATATCACAAAAACCTGGCATTTAAACAAGGGTGTGTAAACTTTTTATATCCATTCTAAGTAGTGAAAATGTTTTTAGTCCCTTTAGTTTTAAATACAGATCAGGCATTTTTTTTATCAACTAGAGGAGAAGTTTTGGACAGCAATTAATAAAGAGTTGAAGGATTTTATTTGGAAGGGGAAGAGGGCAAGGGTCAAGTGGGATAAACTGATCCTTCCAAGAGGAGGGTTGAAATTTACTGGAGAAAACTGGTTAAGAAACCAAGGTATTGGGAGCAAATAACTACAAGGGGAAACATAATAGAATGGGATGAGCCAAGAAGACATATGGAATGCAAGGTAGAGACTGCCTTCCCTATCAGGAATTGACATCCAGGAATAGTTAAAGAGAAAGACCTGCTCTGATAGAGTTTTTAATTGAATCTAAAACAGCAGCTTCTGTTTAAAAGGGGATAATTAGTAGGACATATAACATTTTGCATGATAACTACAGGAATCAATCAGAGGAGGTTAAAAAAGATTAGGAAGAGAGGCTGGATAAGCAATTCACAAGGAAACAATAGGAGGACATATGTATGCCTTTCAAATATACAACAAAGTCTAGAAGATTTAGGATTTTTGCTTGGAAGTGTTTGCATAGGTATTTTTATACCCTAAGCAGACTTCAAAGAATGTTTCCTCAGATGGATGGCAAATGTTGGAGGTGTGATGGAGAAAAAGATGTAACTGGGAACATATGATTCGGGTGTGTAATCAGTTGGCAGACTTAAACATTCCATACAGAGTACTCTATCAGAAATACTGGGTATACCTAAGGAAATTATATTTTTTGAATTGGGATACAGGATCTAGAATTTCCTAGACACAGTAAGGCCTTGTTAAGTTTAATTCTGGTGGCTGCCAAAAAAGTAAGTTCTGTAAAATGGAAATCAGAGTATAAACCAACTGTATTTGAAGTAGTGAGTATTGTAATAGAGAATATTATAACAGAGATAAAACAACTGGAAGTGGGATCTTTAATAAAGGGTAGGAGTAATCTACATAGAAAAACAAAATGGAAATTTCGGGAACAATACATGCAGAATAATATTTTGGAGGAGGAGTAAGGTTTAAGGGAAAGCAGGAATTCAGCAATTCATATAATGTTAGATTGATGATAATTGTATAAAAACATGTATGTTATGCAAAAATGTTTGTAAATGTGAACATTTTAACATGATTTGTTTTATTTTATAGAAATGTATGTCTGCCTATGTCTTAGGTGATAATTCAATAAAGGTGTTAAATAATAATAAACTAGAAAAATATGAGCAAGTAGTCTGGAATTTCTTTTTCCAGTATGGCACAGTTGGGATTTCACCCACTCATTGTGACTACAGGCATCTTCCATACCAGCAGTGCAGCCTTCATCTGCATTACATTTCAGATGTCCTGCAGCAGATGTAGGTAGAAAATTGTGAGTTAAAATCTCACTTGGGTGGGCAAAGTCTGAATTTACTTGGAAAACAGCTACCAAGGCCATTTAAACAGTCAGTTTGCTTTGCTCCTCTGTGTCTTTTAGTTTGTCAGCATTCCTGTTATTAGTTGACCTATGGTTGCATACCACCTGTTGTGTTAAGTACAAAGGTCACACACTGTCTTCAAATTTGGTCAGGACAGAATGTCTAGTTCCTATTAAAAATTCCATGCATGGAATCAAATGTCCACTAAAACATTGCAAAGGCAAAGTGTTAAGTGAACACTAAGATAATATCAAGTGTAGTCCATTTTCAGCAGACTGGAATAATAGAAAACTTCTTTGAGTTTACCAATATTGTCTGCTGTAAATACTTAGAAATAGCCAGCCACTGAAAAGAAGAAGAAGAAAAGGAAAATATTAACAATGCCTGACATGTATACACTTGAGTCTAGCACATAATTTGCCTCCTGTGAACAAATAAACATGACAAGCTCTCTTGCAGTGAGTGGACTTTCAAAATTATCAGATAGCCTAGTTTACAGAAATCTGATCTGAAATTATTTTTTTTCTGAATATACAAAAGTAGCTCTCCAGAAATGCACCGTGTATTTTCAGATGTTCAAAATGCCTAAAGGTAGTATAAAAGCTCCAATAATACTGCTACATATGCCAGAATATTTTGCTAAGATCCTATTTATATACATTTGAGTACCTTTTAAGAAACAGGGCACATGCACACACACACACACACACACACACACACACACACACACACACACACACACACACACACACACACACACACACACACACACACACACACACACACACACACACACACCAACAGAGGAGCATGCACTTTCTGTACTGTTGCCATGCCTTTGCTTCATAAAGGGGAATGAAAGGGAGGCTGCAGCTGCAGTGATTGCCTGTCAGTCAGCAGGAGCACAGAAGAGAAAAAAATACCTGAGAACTTTTCAGAAGAACTGTAGAAGAAAATGAAAGTCAGGTCAGCAGTCACTCCACTGTTTAATACTTACTTCCCAAGTTATCCTAGGTTTTCTCAGGGTTTTTAAAGACATTTCTTTAGGTAGCAATGACAGCAATAGTGACAGCAGCTGTAGGGAAGAATACAAAAATGTTATACATCCCAGAAATTTCATCAAGACAGAAAAGTAAATTATTTCAGCTTTTCTTGTCTCCCCAGTTTTTGACAGCCCCGACAGTTAGCTAGGTCAACAGTCACTACACATACAAGTTCTGCTTTCAACTTCTGATGGATATGTGGAAAGCTTTTTACAGTTCTCTTTTATAGACTTGATCCTCAAACCATTTCAAGCCCTATGCATATAGCACTCCAAGTAGCTTTCCCACTTACAGAAGCAATGCCATATCAGCAAAAGGGAACATGGTTCTAGTCACGATTCTTTATGGTACTAAATTAAGTCAAATAGATACCAGTAATAAACCTTTCAGCTTTATCAAATTGTTTTGGCAGTTAAAAGTTTAGAATGGTAATACTAAAGACTTTACCCCCATTACTGCTTCAGCACATCTGGATGACTTCTTTGGATATGGTCGATGAAACGCTAACGTGCTTTCAGCTAAACTAGCATGTGTTAGAGTTGTATTCAATATGTCCTCTAAACTGAACAAATTTTTGCTATAGCCTTTTACTGTAAGCGTGCACACTACTGCCCCCCCCCCATTTCTCTTCCTATTGTACTCCTAAGTCAATTACTTAAAACTACTTTCTTTCTCTTGGAGAATGTTTAGCTATGTACCTGCAGCCCATACTTGTAATGCTTTACCTATAAAAGTGGTGGTCCTTGTCACCAAACTGTAAAAGATTAGTAGCAAAAAATTTCTAGTTATTAGGAAGATAATGTGATACACTGACTTGGAATTGACTGAGCTTGGTTTTCCTGATTGTTTTCTTGGAAGGCGGCCTTGTTCAGTTTTCTGGCTCATCCCACTCCATTGGCCCTTGCTGTGCTTGGGCTCACTCTGCTCCCCTACTTTACCCCCATTCCCACCCACCCCTGACATCATTTTATTTATAGCTAAACCTGCTTTGCCCCACCATTGCACTAGCCAATAGACATCCCCACTCCACTACTCATACCTAGCATCACCATTAACTGTAACTCCCACTCCCCTCCCCTCCTGAGCCTTATCTTCTATTAACTCTTTGTTACTTAATTAATAAAACTCCTTCAATCAATCCTGATTTCTTCTACCAATGTTAAATACATTCTTTACTTTTTCTTTCTGACCTGAAACTAAATCATTGCTATACCGTTCAAAACTCTATTTCTCTCCCTCCTTTTTCTAATTCTTTTCTCAGCTCTAACCACTTACCATAATTTTCACCTGCTTACCACCCCTCTCCCACACACTCTTATCCCACTACCCACCATACAAACAACTACTCCACCCCTATTGCCCCTCTCTATTTAACCATTCCACTATATCATTTCACAAGTACAAAGTATTGTATATACCAAATGCCCAACCTCTCATCAAAACAAAACATCAGTTCCTTTGCAAATGATTCTTTCTACAAATACTTCAAAGGGCAATATTGCTCCTCTCTGGTGGCATTCATCCCAACCCAGGCCCTTGCCAACAGCACTCAACTGCCTCACAAGTAACTCATTACAATCACAAGCCTCCAAAGAAATCTATCTTTTTTGTCAATGAATATAGAAAGCATTGTCAATAAAAGCACCCACCTTCATGCCTGGATTTCTCAATATAACCCAGATATATGTACCATATTTGAAACATGGGTAGCACCTCATATAGCAAACTGTGGAATTCTCCTCCCTGGTTATAATATTCTTCGACTGGATAGAAGCAAAAAAAAGGGTGGAGGAGTAGCTATACTCTGCTCAGACCAGCCCCCCCCCCCCCATAACTATCCATGGCATTTGCCCTGCCAAAATACTTATGGCAACCTATAACCTAAATCAACACAAAAAAACTTGCCATTACAGCGATCTATATGCCCCCAGGTAAAACATTCTCATACTCAAGCAGTTTCTTTCTTGGATTTCTATATCCATTCCCTATGAAACCATCATCTTTGGGGATATCAATATTGACTGGAACCTTGTTAATACTACCACCCCAGCTACTCTATAAACTTTTATGGCTTTACCCAGCTGATCACCTCACCCACACACTGGCAAAAACATTCTCAGTATGGCTTGGTCATTGACTGGATATTAGTATCCAACCCCCAGTACTATTATTACCCTTCCACCCTATCTAACTCCCTTAGTGACCACCTCCCTACCTCAGTAGTAAGACACTCTTCCATTCTTAACAAGAGCCACCAATACAGAGAGTCTTGTAACCTTAAAAACTACAACCCTGTCATCCTAAATGAATTACTGTCCACTGTAAACTGGTCATTCCTACACACATCACCCCTTGATGAGGCTGTTGAAAGCTTTCACAATACATTCCTAAAAACACTTAACACACTGGCTCCCAGTAGAAAAATTAGGCTAAAATGTAATTATGCACTATGGCTTAACCAGGCAACTCAATCCCTTATGAACAACAGAGACAGTCCCTGGAGAGCATGGAAAAAAATAACAACTCAACTTTCCACCTGAACTTATATAAACAGCTTCATAACCAAACAAAAAAGCTGGTCCTACTGGACAAAAAAAATTGCTATCAAAAATCTCTGAGCAACCCACATTCCAAACCAAAGAAATTCTGGCACTCAAACAAATTACTATCTCCAGGAAACCCCGCTTCACCAAACCCAATCCCTAACAAACCTTCTAGCGAAAGTGCAACTCTACTTAAGAACCTTTTCATCAAAATAGAAAAACTTACTAAACCAGACACTCTCGATATTAAGACACCACCGTCCACCTCATCTCTTCCCTCATTCTCTCTAGCACCCGTAGCAATGTCTTTCATCAGCTCACTTCTTAACAAACTCAAATCCTGTTTACCATCAACCAACAAACTCTCCATTATTTCTCAAACATGCAGCCAAATCCATAGCATACCCTGTATCTATACTTAATAGAGCCATCCAAGAAAATACATTACCAGATAACTTGAAAAAAATTCTTCATAATACCCCTCCACAAGGGAGGAAATTCTACAGAACCTACAAATTACAGGCTTATTGCCATATTATCCCCCTTATCCAAAATACTGGAAAAATGTATACATAGACAAATACTAAACCACCTCTTACAGGAAAACCTAATTACACCCACACAGCATGGTTTCCGACCCTCGCACAATATTACCACTGCCCTCCTATCTTTCACACACATTGCCAAGCCAGAGATGATAATAAACTCATATCAGCTCTATTCCTTGACCTATCCAAAGCATTCGATACTGTTTCCCAGCTCATCTTCCTAAATAAACTTTCCAACCAACAACTCTCTACCTCCAAGTTTAACAGCTACCTCTCAAACAGACAGCAGTCTGTCAGATGGCAAACATCCTTCTCCCCTTTCCGTATTGTTAAGACTGGGGTGCCTCAGGGCTCTATCCTGGGCCTACTACTTTTTAATATATTTACAAATAACCTCCATGTCTCCTGACCCCACTCTACATTAATACAGTACACAGATGATTCCACAATTATTGTCACTTCCAACAATATACAAAATCTCCACACTGTCACTCAACAATCTCTGTACCTAGTAGAACAATGTCTAACTGAAAACAACCTGCTTCTCTACCGCAAAAGACCAAGCTTCTCCTTTTCCTTCCAAAAAACTACAATCCAGATAAAGAAAATTTCACCATCTCATCCTTAGATAATACAATTATCACCACCGACTCAAATACCAAATTGCTTGGTGTTACTATAGACAACCAATTAAAATTCAACCTTAATATCTTAAACTGTATCAAAAAGTCCAATCAAAAACTAGGTCTTCTGTACCACAACAACAAATATATACCTAACTAATCTAGACCTAAACTAGCTCAAACATTTATTCTACCATCCCTGCTATATGCTGTTCCCATACTTACTAACCTTCAAAATAATCTCTTAACCAAACTAGAAACCACCTATAACAAATAGCCAGATTTGCAGCCAGTAATAGCTACAAATCCCATCATTGTATATCCCTGAAAAGCTTAAGATGGCCCGAGCTCCCCCTCATGCTTCAAATATCACAACCACAAATTGCACATAACATCCTGAATAGCCCCAAATCCTGCCCGGCCCTTACATTCATATTTACACCCTATACACCCAATTGTGACCTCAGAAGCACACAAAACCTACTTCAGGTGACCAATCCAAACAAAAATATTGAAAAATTACTTTATAGTTGTTCAATTGCATACTCATGGAACAAATTTCGATTGTCCCTTCACTCCACTACCAAAAGTGGCAAAAACAACTAAAAATCCATTTCCAACATGCATGGATCTGTACTTGACAGGAAATAACCTAATGAATTTTTCTTCTTCTTTTGATTAACATATCTGCCTAGTACTTCGTATATAAACTGTCTACACATATTACTCTCTCTGCAGTTAATACCTATGTTGTTAAATGCATTTTTGATGTACTATGTAATGATGTTACTCTGAATTGTATATTACATATTAGAAAATATTTTTTTTATTTTAAGGCATTGCCATAATTCCTTGTATATAACTTAATGCTAACCAAATTTCTCAAACATACTGCTGCTGTATTCTCAAAATATTATACTTTTGCCTTGTAAATATTCCTGTTGTATATTTCTCTTTCTCTGTTTTTGTATTAAGTATCGTACAACTTGAAATGTTAGCTGTTTTTTTTTTCTTATTTTTACTAATTAATTTCCTGGAGCTTTTCTCCTTGGGTCTCTGTTGAAAAAGGTCTCTCTGGGCGCAGTCGGACTAACCCAGTTAACAAATGTAAAAATAAATAAATAATAAATATGTAAGGTGTTTGCCTACACAGTCCTGTGTGCCCAGAATTACCTTCAACCTCAACTGAAACACTTCAGTTCCTGTTTATAACGCTCATTTTTGGATTTTCTATGCCACTCCAACCCGGTCTTTAACTTCCTAATCACTCAAAATCTGTATATATTTGGATGCCATCTTGGTGATAGAAGAAATGTAGCTCTGTCTACAGCAGTCTCAGACCACAATAATCTACTTCAGTGAACTGGGATTACACTACGCAAAACTAAAGCAGCTCTGCAGCAATCTAATAACACAGTTCTTGGAAAGAGTTCTGACCTCTGAAGTTACTAAAATTTTCCTTCTGCAGGATGAACTCCGGAAAATAGCCATTTTATGTCATTTCACAACACTTCTTGCAGCTTCAACCAGACATTAACGTTAGGCTTCTGAGTCATACCTTCATATATTCATTTGTTTTCCCATGCAAACTACAGAAAAGGAAATTTCAGTGATCACTAAACATGCCTGAATCAAAGCTGCAGACCACCAGACAACCTGAAGGAGTCCTGTTTGTCCCCTTGGCCTAAAATTATTTCATTTCTCCCAGCAGTTGTAAATGACCTAGATTGCTGAATACAGCCAAACAGCTTGTCTCAAGAGTTTGCCTCTCTTCTCCTCAGTCTCCACAAAGTTCCTGTCAATAGCTTTTTCAGCCTTATGATTTGGGAGTATATCTGCAGTCCTTCAAAGTGCAAGGTACCATATGCCTTCTAGGGGCAACATTTTCACATTAGCCTGAAGAAGATAAGTATTTTTTTTTATTAAAAGCTTTTGAGTAAAACATAATTTCTGGAACTCAGCAGAACAGTACAGAAAATAAAATGTGGTGTTTAAATAAGCAAGAAGGCACTGTGAGTTATCCCTTGCAGAGAGACACCATTCATCTGGAAATGGGCAGTGGAACACATTTTTCATCTATAAGCTATCTCCCAAGAAAGGAGAACAGATTAGCAGATTCCAAAATCAAAACAGATCAGCAGAGAACACTTCTGGTAGAAGTTTGTTATAGGTCACAATTGTCCATTTCAATGCTTTTGTTTCTTAGTCTACCTCCAGAATGCCAAAGAGATATTCCTGCTTTTACTTCTATGGACTTATAAGCCCTTTTAATTCAGACATTCTTACTTAAGGTCAGAGCAGAGGAAGCAGACTTAAGCCTAACTGAACTAACTTGCCATAGGCAGCTACTGTATAGCATGCTTCTGCAACTATGTTCTCATTCTATTTCTCTCAGTCTCTCTCTCTCTACAGAAAGCATCACAGATTCTAAAGAATGATTGACATAATTCATTTTCATATCTGTCAACTTCTGAGTCTTAACGATTTGGCAGTGGATGCCTAATAGACATTTATTTCAGCCATCATGAATGACGACAGGATGCCTTTTCCAACAAACACGACTTATCCAAGTGTAAGAAATTATGTTGGTGAGCCCAGGATCAGTTTATATTGACAATTACTCCTGACCCCATCCCAATATGCTGGATTACCTACACAATTTCTTATAGTTAACTCATTAACTCTAGCAACACTGATTGCACAGTTGTGTTAATCATATTTGCAACAGTAGTATTGTGGGCTGCCATGTCCCTCAAGTCAATGATACTTGAAGGGTGGCTGAAAAACAGCATTTTTGTCTCACTATAACTTAATTGTGGTACTGAATTTGTGGTAGTCAGTGTGTTATCAATCAACTTAAAATGTGAGACAATGACTTAAGCTGAATAAGAAGTGCAGAAAGTACTTTTCATGTTCAGCTGAAAATATTTTCCCATATTTAATGGTCATCTGACTCTCAGCTCTAGTCAATCATGTTCCAGTCTGCAGGAAGTCAGGAATGTCACATTTAATTAACTGACTGCAAGTAGGTATACATGAGTTTGGTGAAGGCTTATCTGTGTACAGTTTCTGCATATGTACCATCAGTAACTTAGATTTCACAGTATCCAACTTTAAAATACTTTCTTAAAAGTATGCTGCATCTCAAGTCTCCTCTCATCCATCAACCACCCTAGGACTTCAACATTACTTAAAATATTAACCTTAGGAATTTGTGTGCATAATAGCTCAATATATCTAAAGCTTGCATTCTGGAAGATAATTATTATTGTTTGTTGCTTTGAGTAGAAGGATCTCTGATTTGCATGCATTAAGGGTCATGTCATCTCACATTATCTTCAACAATGAGACAGTACCAAAGAATATACATAATTCTTTTTTGAGTAGTCTCTGCTGCCTCTTTGAACCAGTCTTCTTCCTACCCAACATGCAACAATGGGGAATATTTACTTCACAGTCTGAGTATGCACAGGCAATCAAGTTACTGCATAGTAGACATAACTAAAATAAAAAAAAAATCATCTCATTTAAAAAAGAAAAATAGTCTTTATCAAAACATATGGTCTCTAGATGGCTTGCTAATTATATAGCATTTTCTTATGACAAGTATAAATAAAACAGATGAAGAACCTATGATTTTAAAGGGCTATAAATTCCATGGGAAAATCTTAACTTGTAGTAGCAAAACAGCCAGTTATGATAGATACTGAGTGTGATAGCAATACTCTAATATAGGTGATATACAGATGAGAAAGAAATCACGGTAACCTGTAGTTATTATTTCTGGTTTAGCCCTCATGAATTAAATTCACACCACATTGTATACATCTAAATCAAAACTATCACTTATTTCTGTGATATCTTTCAAATCATAGGTATAGTTCTGCAAATCACCCTATCAATAACATTGATATTTGACAAGGAGGATAATGTGTGGCAGTGGATTGGTCAGACCATTATAAACAGCATACCATAAACAGCTCAAGAAAGTTATGGGGCTGCTGTTTCCTCATATCCTCATGAGATAAAATTCAGTCTCTACTAATAAGACAGTTTAATATGAAGCATTCTCTATAATTTAACAACACAACAATTTCTTACAGACCCATGACTATCTCTTAACACTCAAAGGCAAACATGGGTGTGGTTCTCATTTGAAAAGGATCTTTTGAAGTTGCATATTTGATAAAAGTCATACACTTATCTAGCATATGTCTGCTCTGAATTTGCAGCACAGTGCCTGTATATATCAGATAAATATGTACCTGTTAACTTTTATTCCATTTTTGATCTTTTATCTTATTATTGTATCTGCAAGTGGAATTGTGTACCTTGGAGTGAAGCCTGTTTTTGGATAAACTGTGTTGATAACTTTAGTATTCCTCATGACATGTAGTCCAAAGCAGTCAAGCCCACTAGGGTACTGGCTTATGACCTCACAGCAGTGCACCTAAAAGAGAGGCCTCTGTAATCCAACATAATGTTTTCTAAAATGCTTCATTTTGAAAGTTCTGATTTCCCAAATGGGGTCCAGAAATTTTTCATCATTGCTTAATGCTTTTGTGGTGCAATGTTTTAAATAATAAACACACAACTCTTAAATATCACAGAAGAAACAAAGCACTTTTAAAACATGATGTTTACTGGTATTTTGGGCATTTTGCCTTTATGGACATGGAAGGCATTTTATTTGACCTATCATTGAGAGTTTTGAGATTTATATGCTGAATAAAGATAATTCATAATGCATTAAAGATTTATAGTGCAATTTGAGCTTGATAAAGTAAATATCCTTGTCTGCTAATCCAGGTGACTGAACTGCTATACATTTCAAATGGAAATCATTTGTTAGGTTTTTGGTCTGTTATGTCAATATTTCTTTCAAAAATGCTGCAGTTGAATTCTCAACACAACTGATGAAAGGCACTCCCAGTTATCGGCCCCCTGTCTAGGGATTTTATGCTGTGTACACAGTTGCGCAAGATGAACTCATCATAACAGTAGATGTTTGAATGATCTCTAATGCAGTAGCCTTAGCTATATCCTGCTCCTGCCAAGGATATAACAGCCAGCCAGCTTCCAAACCTACAGGGCAATTTCCACACACCCAAGCTGTCAAGTAACTGAAGCTAAGCTGGCCAAAAGACAAGTTGGGGCATGAAGCTCTTCAGAGCTTTCCTGCTGGGAGTCACATGAAGGCTGAGCCCTGAAAGGTTCATAAGATCATATGAGGTTACTAGGCTATCGACCCGGACATCATTTCAAGCCTAGCCATTTCATCCCATTGTAATGCCACACATACTCTAGTCCATACCCAGGGTTGTATTTAGTAATGACTGCCCATGTCCAGGAGGGTTGTGGACACTATCCCGGTAAGAATTTATGGTGCCCCATCCACTCATCCAGGTTCCTTTGGAACAGTGTCATAGAGGCAGTATGCTTCACATGAATTGGCAACCTATTCCAAAGATGCGGCAGTCACTGGGAAATACATCTGTCCCTCCAGCACATCCTATTCAAGTCACAGGCCATATTTAAGTCCCTGGAATGGGTAGCTCTAGTCTCGTTTGATTTAAAGATGTGCAGCAAACTCATTAGGTTTGGGTCAGAGATTGCTCTGTAAGCCAGGCATAAGCCTCCCCTAAGAAATCTATACAATACTGAGTATAGTGACAAAGACTTTAGTCGGTCTGTATAAGGGACATGCTGGAGTTCCTTGATCTTCTTAGTTAGAAACCTCTGAAGTCTCTCCAATTGTGGCAGGTGCTTTGTACGGTACATGCCAAAAGGGGTGTTATGCTCAATAATGGGCCTGACTAGTGATGAGTATAGAAGGGTTATAACCTCCTTTGCTCTAGAGGCGATGCCTTTGCTAATCAAGTGTGCTATGTAGAAATGCTTCTTTGCTACAGTAGACATATGGGGGTCAAAGTTAAGGTTGCAGTCCACTTGTGATCCCAGATCTCAACACTTCGTAGGTACTCAGGGTATTGTTAATTTGATAGTGTGAAGAGACATTGTTTTTACCAAAGGGAATGATGATGCATTTCTTTGCATTCAGTTTGAGACTGTGACTAAGACACAAGTCATTGGTCTATATAAAACCCTCCTGAGGTATACTGACATCATCTGGGGATTCAATAATTGCACCCAGTTTGCAGTTATCCACAAACCTGGTCAGCCACAGACCCTTAGTTTTGGCCTGAACGTCTGAGAAGTATATACCAAATAATGGGGGGTCCAGCACTGACTCTTGTGGCACCCCACTGGTGACAGGTCTGCTGGTGGATGTCGAGTCAACCACGTTGCTAGTGTGTGGCCAGTTTTTGAGCCAGTTGGCAATGCATCTTATGACAAACGGGTTTATATTCAGTTTGCTAAGTTTATCTGTAATGCCTGAGTATGGGATTGTGTCAAAGGCCTCTACCAAGTTGAGGTATGCTGTGTGCACAGATTTACTCTTGTCAATGGCCCTGGTCACATTTTCAAAGAAATCCACCAGGTGTAATAGGCAGGATCTTCCCTTAATGAACCCAAATTGTGTTGGATCCAGGGTTTGGAGGTTGCCTATGTCTTTATTTATGAGGTCCATGATGATACGTTCCATTGCTTTACAGATGAGGCTAGTCAGACTTATGGGTCTAAAATTCCCTGGGTCTGTTGCTAAGCCACCTTTGTGGAGGGGAATAAATGTTGCTGTTCTCCATTCTGCAGGAACAAAGCCAGTGTTTAGGCTGTGATTGAACAGGGGACTTAATGGTGATGCTAGTTCATGTCTCAGTTTGTTAAGAAGACACCCTGGGATGGTATCTGGTCCCAGAGAGGTTGTGATTTTTGCCTTAAACAAGGCTTTAATGACCTGCTCTTTAGATGTGTAGGGTGGGAGGGAAGTTGGGGGCAATGCTTTGGATAAGTTTGAAGGGGATAGGGGAGTGACATTTTCACCATATCTGTCCACTAGCAGGTTTGCTATCTCTGCAGGATCAGTGATTGTGATACCATTAGTCACTAGTTTGACACATGCTTGGGTCCTACCTTTTAGGCTATGTATGTAGCTGTAAAACACCTTATGATTATCCTTGGCTGCCATTGCTTAGTTTTTCTCAAAGTTACCCTTAGAGGATTTGACATGTCTTATTTGCCTGTTGAGGATGAGGAGGGTGCTTTTCCATAGTTGTGGCCTTGCCTTAGTTCTTAGACAGCAACTTATTGCATTTGTTGTAAAGTTGGATGCCCACCAGGGTGTTTTTATACCTAGGGCTCTGGTTTTGATTCTCTCTGGAACAGCCAAGTCTATACACTTATACAAGTGATTGTACAGGGCTTTAGTGTAAGCTTTGGTGTAGTTACCATTTCCAGCTGGAGGTGAGACTTGGAATGCATTTATCCTTTCCCCTAGGAGGGTACAGTTTGCTTTGGTGGAGTTTTTAAGTCTGACTTTGCCCTTTGTGAGTTCTGGTGTTAGTGCTAGTTTGAAGGCGACTGATATATGGTCAGATTTAACTAATGAGGGTCCAACTGTTGCGGTGGTACATCTGTTTGTCATGTTAGTGAGGACCAGATCTAGTATGTTTGTTCCTCTTGTTGGGGTTTGTAGTACAGCTGTATCTAGGGGAAAAATTGTCGAAATTATCTTTCCAGCTATGGCGCCTAATTGCATGGCAGTAACCCACTCTAACAAGGGGCTTAAATACCAGAAGCTAAAAACTTAAAAAAAAAACAATCAAAAGAACCAATGAGGGTGCTTACTCCATGCCAAGTCAGAATACAACAGCCATAATAAACAGACCCAGATGCAGCAAACCTGTATCTGGACTATGCTACAGTTACTAACTACACTAATTTAGGAGGGAAACATAAAATGTTTTAAACAGCAGAAAAACGGCAGTGAGATACTAAAAATGTTTTAAAAAGCATAAAAACTGCAAGGATGCATTAAAGAATAGTTTAAACAGCAAGCAAATCAGTTATTTAAAGCACCACTTGGCAGGAAAACATGACAAAGAGAATTAATGCTTTGCAAACAGTGAAAAGTAGCAACAATTATTTTGCAAACAGTGAAAATAGCAAAAAAAAAAAAGCTTTGGAACAGTGAAAACAGCAACAAAATATGATTTAACAGGCACAGTAAGGCAAACAAATGCAGTACAAACAGTGCAGTTTAGTTTATAGTATTTAAATACAATATTAAATATGCAGAACACAACAGAAACTGCAGTAAATAGTATAATCAATCGAATAAAAAAAGCAGGCAACTTATGGTTTTTGGGAAGCTCAGAAGCCTCTAGTCCTCTCGTATCTCATCTCAGAGTTGTGGCTGTTAGCTCAGCTCAGTTGAAAACAAGCAAAAACTGACTCACAGATCTTAAATACCAGACGCTACAAACTTAAAAACACTTTAAAAAAAAAAAATGCAAAAGAACCAATGATGGTGCTCTCAGCTGTCCAGATTTTTGCCTCATATTTTTGGTCTGTTCCTCATAAAATTTGTGGTTTTGTTGCAAATCATTGAAACCTGAAGTCACTAAATTGCACTAAATAATAGCAGATATTTGAGTTTCAAAATTCATATCCTTCAGAAAATACATAATAATGCTAAACGTGTTATTCTAGCAATTTTCTCAGTTTCTAGGAGCAATATTTAAAATCTATCCCTATTTTTGGGCCTTTGTCCCCTTATTATTTTTGGCTTTGTCCAGATTTCTTGCACTGAGAGGTTGAGAGGTATGGTGTTACTACAAGCCCTAGACCAATCACCCTTCACCAGACAGGTTCCAGTCAGCACACTTGTCTCACAAGGGTACAGAAGGCCCCCTTCCAATGAAAGATGGCTTGGAAATGTGCTCAGAATACAACAGCCACTACAAACATACCCAGACGCAACAAACCTGTTTCTGGACTATGCTACAGCTACTAGCTACACTAATTTATGCATGAAACACTAAAAAATGTTTTAAACAGCAAAAAAAAAGGCAGTGGGACACTAAGAATGTTTTAAACAGCAGGAAAACAGCAAGGAGGCACTAAAGAATGCTTTAAACAGAAAACAAATCAGTTATTTAAAACACTGTTTGATGGGAAAATGGAACAAACAGAGCAGATAACAGTGAAAAGTAGCTACATTTACTTTGCAAACAGTGAAAATAGAAAAAAAAAAAAGCTTTGCAACAGTGAAAAGAGCAACAACATATAATTTAAGATGCACAGTAAGGCAGACAAATGCAGTATAAAAAGTGCAGTTTGGTTTACCATATTTAAATACAGTATTAAATAAGCAGAACACAATAAAAACTGCAGTACATTGTATAATCAAGAAAAAAAAAAACAGGCAACTTTTTTGGGAAACTCAGAAGCCAGTAGTCATCTGATATCTCAGCTCAGAGTTCAGCTCGGTTCAAACATCCACAGGGTTGTCTCCTTCTATGTCACTATAACTGAATCAGGTTAGAGTAAAAGTTCTGTCCCCTACAAAGCCATTCTGGAATTCATTCAGAGGCTCATTTTGCCACAAAACTTTATAAAGTTTTACTTTAGATACATTTCCATAATTGTATGTATCACTAAAGTTAGGGTCACATGAACACCACAGCTGCAGTCTTTGAGGTCAATCCCATTCCTACAGATTATGTTAGCTTGATTTATATATATATATATATATATATATATATATATATATATATATATATATATATATATATCATAATCATCATCATCATCATCATCAACCCCCTTTTTCCCATTTTTCTACATGGGGTTGGGCTATCGTGTTAAATGTCGCCAGCTCTCTCAATTTAGTGTCACACACTGCCTTCTACAACATTCATGCCTCACTTGTCGCAGATCTTCTTTCACACAATCCATCCACCTCTTTGCTGGATATCCTTGCTTCCTCTTACCTTCTTCCTGTCTGTCCCAAATCTTCCTCACCAGATTGTCTTCTGCTTTTCTGCACGTGTCCAAAGTACCATAATCTGTTCTCTTTGATCTTTTCTGCAATTGGAGCTATTTTGGATTCTGCTCTTATGTCCTCATTTCTTTGTCTGTCCCACAATGTGCATCCTACCATACTTCTTAGGTACTTCCTTTCCATCACCTCTACTTTCTTCAACTGTTCTGCCTTTACTGCCCAGTTGTCTATACCATACAATAGTACTGGTCACACCACTGTATTGTACACCTTACATTTTAGCTTCTTTGGCATTATTCTGTCATAGACTACACCTGACATTCTTTGCCAGTTGACTGCAGCCTCACTGAGTCTAGCTTTGACCTCTTCATTCAGACTTCCATTTTCCTCAACCACCCCTCTCAGATACTTGAAGCTGTTTACCTGTTCCTCTATCTTACCTTCTATCTCTATTCTCAAGTTCTTGCTCAGATTCTGCCTGTAATGCTACATTGTCTGCATACAGTAACTTTGTTGATATGCCCCCTCAGACCTGTTTGCTAATGTAGTCCATCACCAGTATGAACAGCAGTGGTCTCAGAAATGAACACTGGTGTACACCCACTCTCATTGGGAACCGCTCTCTGAGGCCAAACACTGTTTGTACTTGAGTCATTGGATCCTTGTACACAGCCTGCACTAATTCTACCAATGTTTCTGGGGCTTCAAACCACAGCAGTACTGCCAAGATCAACTTTCTTGGGACCTTGTCATATGCTTTCTCCAAGTCTAGGAATGCCCAGTTGGATTCTCTCCTCATCTCTAGCTTCTTCTCAAGTAACTGACTCACTGCAAACATCGGGTCAATTGTGCTGCATCCAGATCTGAATCCGCACTGTTTATCTCCCATCTTACATTCTACAGCTCTGAGTATCCATTTATCAATCACCCTCTCCACAACTTTCATGCAGTGTGATAAGAGTTTGATGCCTCTATACTGCCCACAGTTGTGGATGTCCCCTTTGTTCTTGTACATTGGCACAAGTATGCTTATTCTCCAGTCATCTGAAATATGCCGCTCTCTCCACACTGCTATGAGTACCCTCAGGAGCCATTTCTCCCCTATCTCACCCAGCATCTTTATCATGTCTATTGTAACCTCATCTGAGCCTGCTGCTTTCCCTGACTTCATTTTCCATAGTGCTGTTCTTACTTCTTCTAGGGTGTAATCCTCTTCTTCTCTCACTATAGGCTCTTTCTGGGGAAGAACAGCTTCTGTGGGGTTTTCTTCATTCAGAACCTGCTGGAAATACTCCTTCCATCTGCCTTTGATGTCCTGTAGACTGGTGAGCAGGTTGTTGCTGGCATCCCTTATGAAGGGTTTCTGACTATCTTCCTTATCTTTCTGTCTTTGCCTTGCAACCTGATATAGTTGCTTTGTGACACTCACTGAGTCACTTTCCAGAAGCTGGTAGAGTGCCTGTGATGCCCTATTCTTTGCTATTGCAACTTCTTTCTTACCTCCTTTGTCATCCAACCAGTAGTCCTTCCTAGCCTGGTCAGACTTTTCTATCTCCCTCTTCTTCCTGCATTCATTCTTTCTTTTGATGACTTCCTGGACTTCTGCATTCCACCACCAGCTTTCCTTAAGTACCTTATTTCCATACCTGGCTCAGCCACATATATATTCTGTAGTCCTAACACATGCTGTTCTTAGGCCCTGCCATTTTTGTTCAACTCCACCTATTTCCTCCTCTTCTTTTTTTTTTTTTTTTAAATATTTTTATTCATTTCCAAAAACAAGAAAACATGAATGCAGGTTATTTATGACAATTAAGTATTTACAAATTATTTAAAAAGGTAGGCTAAAACCTCTAAACAGATATCAAACATTAAAACTAAAATAAAGTATTTACAAGGGTGTCTATTGTTGACACATAATTGACTTTCTATACAATTGTTTCCTGATTATAATCTGCTGCAGTCATTATTCTCCAGTATTTCAGTTACTTTTTGCCATGCTACATATAATGATGTAGTTCTTTCAGTTCTTCCTTTAATAGTGTTCATTTCCAATTGCGATACTGCTGACACCATATTCATGAATTGCTTAAAAGTTGGAGAAGCTTTGGATTTCCAGTTTGATGTAATGTTTTTCCTTGCAATAGCTAGGAGAGTCCATAAGATTACATATTTTGTTCTTGGCACACAGTCGGGTACAGGTGCATTAAACAAAATAATAGATTTGGAAATCTGGAATTTATCATTGAATACCATTTGCAGAAAATAATTTATTTTATCCCAATATGGTTTAATCAAATGGCATTCGTAGAACATATGTTGCCATTCTGCTTTTATTGATAAATCACATCTCCAGCAGCCAATATTTTTCTTAAACATAAGTTCCATTTTATGAGGGTTTACTTAAGATCTGTGTATGAATTGCCATGTAAAAAGTCTCCAATGTAATGAAAGTGATGTCTGCTTTGCAGAGAGAAGAATTAGTTTTTTATCTCTGTCATTTGGCACATGTCCATTAACTGATCTATAATAATTCCATATTTTGTCATTATTATGCATTTTTATTTTTTTGTTTGTTTTATAAATAGATGATAAGTATCCCTTTCCAGTAATGGGTTGATTCGTTAGTAATATTATATGTTCTATAAGGTTAGTAACATTTTGTCTTATTGATGGTTGCATTGTTTCTTGTTTGCTTAATATATACTGTCTTAATTCTTGTACATGTAACCATGAACTATCTTCCATATTTAATTTCTGTTTAATCTGGTCTATTGTCAGAGGTTTTCCAGAGTTTAGCAATTGATGCCAATATATTAATCCCTTTTCTTTAACCATGTTGACTACTTCCATATTAAATGTTATTATATTACCTTGTGTGTACGCTACTGGATATAAAAGAAATGACCATGCTTTAATATCAGGATTCCTATTAATAAGATTTTGGAAAATTTTTAATGTATAAGTAATGCATTTGGAACTTATATTTTTATTCTTATGTATCATCATATATTCCTTCATCAGCCATAGAAAATTGTTTGGTATGAAATCTGTATACTTATTTGCTACTACAAATCCTGATTTTAACCAGATTCTCTCATGAACTAGCTTCCATTTTGATGTATATTTTGTATTTAGCCATAATGATATTGTTTTAATAATGGATGAATGCAAATATATTTCAATGTCTGGTAAACCTATGCCACCTATATCCCAATCATCTAGATGATACTTCATAACTATCCTTGGTTTTTTTGGATACCATAGGAATCTTACCATTAAATCATTTAATTGTTTTAGGTGCGATTTAGCTGGTGGCAAAGAACAAGCTTGTATGACATAAAGAATTTTTGGAAATATGATCATTTTAATTATATAAAGCCATTCTTCCATTGAAAAGAAGAATTTATTCCATCTTTGTATTAGATTTTTAATATTATTTAAGGTCTCTCTATAATTTGTTTTAATTGTAGTATCTAGGTTGTTAGTTATTATAATTCCCAAGTATTTAATTATATTATCGGTAGAGATATATTTATGGTATTTTTTATTTAGATCTTTTTTATTAGTATTTATAAGCAATACATTTGTTTTGTTCTCATTAAATTTAAGACTCGAAAAGTTTTGAAAGTTTTGAATTGAGTCCCATAATGCTTTTAAACTGCTGCTATTATTTTTTAAGGTAATTAAAATATCAGCAAAAAGTTGAATTTTAAGCTCTAGGCTGTTGTCTAGTTGTATTCCTTCAATATTTTTATCCATACGTATATTATTTGCTAAGGGTTCAATGACTAGTGCAAACAATAACGGAGAAAGAGGGCAGCCTTGTTTTGTGCCCTTAGTTATTTTAATAGATTTAGACAGACAAGATCCCAGTTTTATATAAGCCAATGATTTTTCATATAATGATTTTATTAACAAAGTGAAGTTGTTTGAGAAGCCATATTCTTCTAAAGCTAACCACAGATAATCCCAGTTCACTGAATCAAATGCGCTATTTATGTCTAAGCTAATAACATTCATTTTATTTTTTGTGACATTTATATAATCAATTAAGGAAAGAATTATTTTAATGTTGTCATAAGTGTTCCTATCTTTTATAAAACCTGTTTGATCCTCCTCTATCAAAAGTGGTAGTAATTGTTTTATTCGAGCAGTATGTATTGCCATAAAAATTTTATAATCTATATTAAGAAGTGAAATGGGTCTGTATGATGAACATTCACTGGGATCTTTATTTTGTTTCAGAATTGGTGATATTAATGTGTACTTCCAAGAAGGAGGAATGTCTTTACTATTTTTAACTGATGTAAAGACATTCAATAACAACAGCAAAGCCTCATTTGATAGTAATTTAAACATTTCTGGGATGATATTATCTATACCTGGAGCTTTGTTTAATTTTAGCTTATTTACTTCAGCTTTAAGTTCTGTCATTGTTATTTGTTTATCTATTAGTTGTACCTGCTCCTCTAATAACCTAACTTTAACATTGTTTTTGAGAAAAGCTTTCAATACTGAATGTGTTTCTGTTTTCTCATTTTGTTTATTAAGTTTATGAAAAAATAGCCTAAAAGCTTCTAGTATTCCTTCTAAATCAGATACTTTCTTTTTGGTTTCTATATTATGTATTTCCTTGATTTGATTTGTTTTAATAATCTTTTTAGTCCTATTTTCTATTCTTCGTTGGTTTTTAGGGTTCATTGAATAGTAACATAGTTTAATTTTTTCTAAGTTTATCATTGTTTTGTGGTGTAGCGTCTCTGAGTATTTTTTATTAGTATCTTCTAGTTCTTTTATTAAGTTGGTGTTTCCATTTTGAATATCAAGCTTTAAATTATCTACTTTTGACTGTAATTCCATTAATTCCTTATTCCACTGTTTTTGTTTATTTTATACCATCCCACCGCTCTTCCATATAGGTATGCTTTCAATGCATCCCATATATATATTTCAGATACATCTTTTGTAAGATTGATATCTAGGAATGTTTGTGGCTCTTTAATATAAAATTCCTTAAAATCTTTGAGATTTGTTATGTAAGATGGTATTCTTGTTACTGATATCCTTCTCTTGAAACATAAGTCTATCTCAAACGTTATGGTGTTATGGTCCGAAAATGGACATGAAATTGTCTTGACTTTATTTAATTTAGAGGTTAAATCCTTTGTTATGTACACTCTATCTATTCTAGAGTATGTATTATGTCTATGGGAAAAATGTGTAAAGAATAGTGAATCTGGGATAGCATACTCATTTATGTCAACTATATTAAAAGTTTCAACAAACTCAGATAACAACTTTGTTAAAGGTGATCTCTTACGTGTAGTTTTAGTATTTGTGTCAGTTTCTTTTATAATGCAATTGAAATCTCCAGCTATGATTAAATTGCCTTTGGCATATTGTACAGTGTCTTCTAAGTGTTGTTTGGCCACTCTAACACCTAGTCCTGGTATCCAATAAATATTCACTAATGTATATATCATTTCATTGATAGATATTGTCACTAGACAAAACATTCCTGAGTTGTCATGGAACGTGTTTATAATTTTAGGCATTAAAGTAGTGTTTTTCCACAAAATTGCTACTCCCCTTCGCTTCTGATTATAGGTGGAACTTACTAGTATTGTATAATTTTTATTGTTTATTTTATTTATGTCTTCCTGTGAAAGGTGTGTTAACTGTAAAAATACTAGTTGCGCTTCACATAGCTTTAAATATCTATAAAGACTTCCCCTTTTGCAGCTATTATTTAAACCATTTACATTAAGAGATATACATTTTGCAATTGGATTTATATTAGCTTTGCTTTTATCCATATTCATATACTCGTAACAATGTGTAGATGTGTGTACATGAAGAGAATGACTTGTTCTTTCTTCTTCCAACAGTATTACAGTAGATTATAGACACCCAATAAAAGTAAATTACAAGATCATAACTGAGAACAATATAAAATAAACAACCACCAAACCCCTCCATGAGAAAAAACATCTCATCCGTGAATGATCTAATCATTCAAGCGATCTCTCTAAGTCTGCATTTCAGCATCCTCCCCCGGCCCCACCATATGGTAGTTTTATAATGAAAAGTATCTTATATATCTTTTAAGTATACATGTATCTGTCTTTACAGATTACTTAAATACAGTCTTTATCTATTTTTAATATTTTATAAAACACTAAGGCAACACAACTATACATAGATTTAATACTTAACTATTTGGTTTTGTTTCAATTGTAAAGGAAAATCTTTTATTTTAATATATCTTTTGTGTAGCAATAACGGTTATGCATCTTAAAAATAATATGCTTGCTGTCTATCTCCCTTATAGTGTGAGTGGCATTCATAGGTATCAAATTTATTGTAATGGTCTACCTATATATATATATATATATATATATATATATATATATATATACATATACATACATACACACACATATATATATATATATATACACACATACATACATAAAAAAAAAATGTTAAGCATTATATGCATCAGTTAACCATACCACAAGTTGATTAAATCAGAAAGTATCTGTAACAATGAATATAACGTTACATTTGTATTGTCATTTATCAGTAATCTTATAGTTTTCTTTTAATTCAAAAAGTCATATTTTAGTGGTATGAATGCTACTAATTTGTTTTTGGCACTGGTATTATATAGTTTAAGACTATATTTCTTAGCAATTCCTATATATTTATTAGTGTCACTGGCATATTTCATCGCTAGTGTACCACATATGTCATATGTCAAATAGCAACTCATACTCCTTATGATATTACAGGATTTATCTGCAGCGTTATAACTGCAAGGTTAGAAAATATGAGAAGCAAAGTAGGCTTTAAATATGCTATAACACAATTGTTTGGTACTTATTACTGTCAACTCTTCTACATACACAGGAAAAGATAACCTTATATGACCATCAACCATTTTCCTTCATTTTTCTCTTCATCCTTCTATTCTCCATTTTTAATAAATATTTGTTTCTATTGTGGCTTCTTTGAATTTAGAGAGGGTACTCCATATCATATTATAGATAATATACAACATTCAAACAGAGAACATGCCCAACATATTCTCAACTCAAGTGGTCCACACCATATATTTACAACACTGCAGTCAGAAATATACTAATGAATATGCAATAACTAGCAGCTTTGCAGCATGTGTGCGTCTCTAACAAGTACATACCTATAGGATATTAAAAAGAATAGATAGCACGCTCTTGTTTCATAATTAACAAATGCACACAGCCTGGTATTTACTTTAATAGACAGAAATTAGACCTGTTACTTATATGCATATCAGATACCAACAGCAATATGTTAGTAAATGCCTATGCTATTCAAATCATATTTTAATGCTGATTGATATGAGATGTAGCTGACAATGGCTTTAGCATTTGTGATGTTATATAATATATATTCAGTATTATAAGTAAAAGTATGTTGCATGTCTATTTGCAATCTAAGGTTCAAGGCTGATCAATTTAGACATACAAGACAATCTCTTTAGCCTTGGTTATATAATGGGAGTTACTGTGTCTCTACACAACCATTCATTTTCAGTGAGGATGTTCAATATTAATATAACTTGCCTTTAATAAAAGCATACTTATAATTCAGCAGTTCTTTCCTATATATATATAACAATATCATAAGCAAGTCTGAGATTTTTTCTTGCTCATTACTGCTTAATGATTGTGCTACTTGAACAATTTAATATTTACAGAGTATCTTGATAATTAAACAGCAACTCCTTTTTACCCTTAAAATGCCTAATATCACATAGCTACATTCATGAACCTTAATTGACTTACTATCCTTAAGGTTGAGTACACTAGCTGCAGTGTGTTTACAAATATGTTATATAGTTCCAGCTAAGGACTTAAATATATTAAATTTTTATAAAATTAAGTTAAATTATAGTAATTTACGTGGGTGATCTTATCAGAAAAGATTATAGTAAAGTCTGTATGTGTTAACTATTCATACAGTTTCTTCCAAGTGATATACTTCTTTTTAAGCTTTGTGTGCTGTTTATGTGTACAATTCAAAATGAATAACAAATATTACAATATAATAAAACGTCATGTATGTGTTGATACCTTCTAAATTCATTAGGTACTTCAGTGTACTTTTAATATTTGTTAAAACTGTAAAAGCACTTTGCCATCTCATAAATAGTGTGCTGGTTACTTAAAGTAGCTTAGGAGCTAACACCACACCCATACTGTCTTGTTTTAGTGCTGACATCACTCATGAGTGTTTACTTTCATTTTGTGCTGTTAGAAGGTTTAACACACTGTAATGGATTCTAACTGAAGAACCTTCATTCAGGGGTGGTAAAATAAGAGTTCCCAGCTCGTGACCATGGCAGGAAAACAAAAACAAAGTAAGTGAAGTTTTTAGGGCTTTTTTAAACTGAACACCAGCTCATTAAACTTCTATTAGTTTTCTTAACATTAAGGGCAGATATACAAGCCAAACAGTTGTTTGTTAGTCAAAAAGGCACTTTTAGCATCAAAGAATAGATAATTACTTTTCAAGGCACTTTTTGACAGTTATTACTATCAGTTTTTATATATTATTATGTGTATTAAATACATCAGTTTAGATATTTCATGCAGCTTAGTGTAAATAATATAAAAAGGAATCATGCTCATTTAAACACACCACATTAATATGTCAGTGGTAATACATCATATTCTATACTAGCAGTAAAAGGCAGGTAATTTATAAATGAACTATCTAAACATCATTTAGAGTTAGAAAAATCATGACTGTAAGTATTTACACTGTAATAGAGAAAGATATGTTACCTTGCTTTCTTAAGGGTTGTTTCCTTTAGTTATAAAATGTCCTGCTTATTTTGTATTTATATTGTTTCAAAGACTGACACGTGTAAAGCATGAATGCTTTCAAAGAACTTTTTTGCCTTACAGAGCAAATAGAAGACAATAATGTTTGTGTTTTTCATATGTCTTTTATCGTTTCTTCTTCTTCTTGTCAGCAGTGCTCCATTCATTTTTTTCTAAGTGACACTTATCCCCAAATTGGGAGAAATCCATTTCTTCCACATTATCCAAGGTTTTATTAGCGGAAAGATAAGAAACTGTTGCTTGCAGAGTGTCAAAAGTTTTAGGACCTTCAGTAAAAAATATTTTTATTCTTGCAGGGAACAGCAAGTGGACTTTAAGTTGTCTTTTTTTCAATTCCTTTATCAGAGGGAGACATTCTTTTCTTGCAGTTATAACTCCAGCAGAATAATCATTATCAAATCTGATTATGTTGTCTTTGTATTTAACTGGAGAAGTTGACCATGCTGTTTTTAAAATAAGTTCCTTGTCCTGTGATGAAAAAACTTTACTATTATTGATCTCGGGTGATTTTTGATTTGATGGTTGATGAAGCAGCTCTTAAGGATCTGTGGGCTCTTTCAATTCCATAAGAAAGAGCTTCAGGCAATTTTAAAACTTCTGGTAACCAGGTAGTAAGGAAAGTCACCATGTTATCTCCCTCTGTTTTCTCTGGTAGCCCATAGATGCGAAGGTTATTTCATCTGGACCTGTTCTCTAGATCCTCTATTTTATTTTGTAATGAAGCATTTTGTTGTGATAAAAAATGTAGCTGAAGATCTTGTTCTGAGAGTCTGCCCTCAGTATCATTTAAGGATCTCTCTATGTCAGCTATTTGAGACTTCTGTTGCGTCATTATTTCTTGTAGTTGCTGTATTTGTTTTGTAGATCTCTCCTCAAAAGTGTCCAGTTTGGTATTCATTTTGTCAAATTTCACTGACAAGTCTTGTATAGCATTTAATAAAGACTGTATCTCCTTTTTCATCATCTGGTCCTGTGTGGTATGCTTAGAAAAGCTCATTTTCAGTAGATTCAGATACCTTCCTTCTTGTTTTTGACAGGAAAAATAATGTTTAAAGCCAAATTATTTGCACTGTAGACTTCTAGTGATACTAGTAGAAGTAATTTAACAAAATAGATTTGTCTACAATATCTAGTTTTTAAAAATTCCTGTCAGAAATATCTTTTGAGTGCAGAGCTGAGAAAAGATGCTGCCAACCAGTCTACATCCTAGCCACGCCCCCTTTCTCCTCTTCTTGAGGTGCTAGAGCCCCGAGTAATTCCTTGAACTGCTGTACTTTCTCTCCAGTCAACTTCCAGGTCTTCAGCCTAGTCTCTTTTGACCTTAGAGCCTTCTCTGACCACTGCTTGCAGCTGAGTGTGGCAACTAGTGGTTTATGCTGTGGGCCAACTGTTTTGCTGGGGATGACTTTGCAATCATGGATTCTACCCCAGTGCCTTTTCTTTACTAGAAGGAAGTCTGACTTTGCAATCATGGATTCTACCCCAGTGCCTTTTCTTTACTAGGAGGAAGTCTACCTGAGTTGCATGTTGGCTAATCTTGTATGTAATCTTGTGACTGTCTGTCTTTCTGAACCATGTGTTGGCTACTATTAATCCATTTGCCAGACAGAAGTCTAGAATGGCTTCTCCTTTTTTATTCCTGTTGCCCCACCCATGTAGACCCAGGCAGTCCTCATATCCTGTTCTGTATGACCCGATATGTACATGCAAGTCACCCATTATCAACACCAATTCATGTTGTCCTGCTTTATCTAGTGGATCCTGCAACTGCTGTATGAATGCAATCTTTTCCTCACTATCACAACCCAGTTGTGGGGCATAGGTTGAGATTATGAATACTGCCTTATCATTACACTGGAGTCTGATTGCCATGAGTCTATCATTAATTCTGATGACATCCATCACTGCCTTCTGAAGCCTCTCTCTCACCACAATTCCTACACCATTTCTAGACTGTCCCTCTCCAGAGTTGTAGAGTCTGGATCCCAAGCCAAGTGGCTTTCCTTCACTGCCCTTCCATCTTGTCTCTTTTATACACAGGATGTCCGGCCTCCTCCGTATCATCAAGTCAACCACTTCCAAGCTGCATCCTGTCAGCGAACCTACATTAAGCGTAGCAGTTCTCAGTTCATGTTTGGCAGGTTGGTTGGTTGGTTTTCCGTCCAGCTTTTGCTCAGCAGAGCTATCCCAGGTAACCCAGGCTGAGCAACTAAACACCGGCCAGCCAGTAGCTTATTGACCGAGGGCTGATGGGCTTTATGGAGGGCACATACTGGCCAATAGGGGCACATATACCCCTCCCAACTTTAGCATGGGTACCTGGCATAGGTCGGAGTAGGCAGGGTCCTCAATCCACTTATTACCGGTAAATACCCATACCCATTTTGGCGATATAAGTCAACATGACCGAATCACCAACAGCCATATTTTACACTGTCGAGTGGCTAGCCCTGCCATGGCACGCAGCCTGTGATCCATGTTCTCCTATCTTGAGGATACTGCGTACCACAGTAGATGCCCAAAGCGGTTGGTCTGTACAGCTCTTCCCCATAGGGCACCATGTAGAGTCTGTGCTGCTGCTCACAGGTCCATTCATTGGTGAGTTTGAGATGGAAGCACTCAACATGTTTTTCAGATATGGGAGGAACCCCACGGAGACATAAGGAGAACATGCAAACTCCAAACAGGCATTGATCATAGGTCAGGATCAAACCTTGTACCTTGTGCATGGGAGGCGAAGACCTTAACCATTATGCCAACTGGTCTCCTTTTTGGTGGGAAAGGCTTCAGAAGGTGTATGTATATATATATATATATATATATATATATATATATATATATATATATATATATATATATACACATATATATATATATATATATATATATATATATATACATATATATATATGTGTGTGTGTATTATGAATTTGCAGAGTCAAAAACAAGTGTACAGCAATTTTTTAACATTTCAACACTTTATGTTTTAGAAGTATTTCAAATGTTTTTGGTTTTTAAACATGTTTTTCATTAATATTGATTATTCTACCTGATTGGTGGGAATTTGTATAAATGCTACACATAAGCTGGTAGTTGTAACTCTGAAGAAGTCCTGGTTATATTTGGGACAAAATCATTTAGTTGATTACATTCACACTAAAGTTCAAGTTCTACTAGCTTGGTCTTCAAGTTGATTATTCACTTCACTCTGCTGCAGATGTATGATTTGTTTTACTGTGTGGTTTACATCATTTATATTGTACTTTTGAAGTGCCCACCATATCTCCTTAGTGTGGTTATCAGTTCTTGCTATAGTCAATTGTTGCAGCACCACATTTTGATTTTTTTCCAGTGACTCACTCTATAGTTAAAAAAATCACATCTTTCTCAGTATTTTCAGTGCTTCAGTTTATGTAATGGCTTATGCAGTGTGATATGTATTATTACCATATCCCAACTCCATCGCAAACACACATACATTACATCACAAACCCTCTTTCTCTCCCTGTCTACCTCTCCTTTTCTGTACCAATATACATGCTCAAATCTGTTCTCTTATAAATATATTAAAGTTAAGAATCTCACTTTTTAGTAGTACTGAAAGTAAGATACAAATACAAATGGGACCTCTATGCACCCCACCTCCATCCTGAAACTTAGAGGAGATATTCACCCTGACCCTAGACCTGCACATCAACTACCCACCATGGCCAACCCATTGCTTTCCAATGCTCCCAACACAGCTTTCCCATCAGGTAATGAATCTAACCTCATTCTTTTCAACATTATCCTCAAATGTATCTGCAACAAAATTCATGATATACATCCATGTCTAGATTTTTACTCCCCAGCCATTCTTGTCACCACTGAAACCTGGCTAAAACAAGAAATAACTGACAACAAAATTATTCCCCCATGTATTAACATACTCAGAATGGACAGAAAAATTAAAAGACTGGGGGGGGGGTATTGCTATTATTTATAAACACAACTTAGAAATACCTCCAGCCCATCTAAATATCCCAAAATTTAATAATGCTGAACGTCTGACTACATATCCCAAAATCAACCAAAATTAATCTGTATACATCTCAGCTGTTAATATTCCACCAGGCAGTAACATTATCACTGCCAAAAATTTCCTACACTAGATATCTGACAACATCCTCCACGAAACCCTCATTTTAGTTAACATGAATATAGACTGGCAATCCATAAACATCAGCAACGCCAATGGCTCTATTCACCTATTTGGCTTCACCAAACTAATAAGCTCAACCACCAGTCAACAAAAGCACTAACAGGCAGTCTGCGCTGGACTGGATATTGGCAAACAAGCCCCATAATTTAAAATCCTCTGGTTTTTACCAGATACTAAGTGACCACCTCCCAACCTAGGTAATCAGACAACAACGTGCTTCACCCAAACAAATAATCTATAAACAAGTATGCCATTTAACCATATTTGACAAAGACACATTTACTACAGACCCATTCCACTACAACTGAAATGTATTGAGTAATGCCCCTAAATGAAGCAGTAATTCACTTCAGTTACACCTTCCTAAAAATACTAAATGATTTAGCACCAGTTAGGACAAGAAGGGTAAAATCTAACACAGCACCATTGCTGACAAACAAGACCAAACAGTTCATGCTGCAAAGAGATGAAGCATGGAAAGAATGGTATACGAATAAAATGCAATATGCCTACCAAAATTTTAGGTAACTCAGAAGCCGTACCAAGATCTTTTTAAATCTGACAAAAAAACCATACTGCAGTAATCTGCAACAAAAGCACCAAAACAATACCAAACTTTTTTTTGGTCCTCTGTAAATAAACTAGTATACCTTGGCCATACCACTACACCCTGTCCTTCATTTTCAAACAACAGAGTCCATTACTACTCATTTCAAAACTCATTTTATCCAGTCAGTTCTATCACTAATCAATGACCACCAGACTTCACCCCCTCCAGCTTCCATCTGTTCTGGAAGCAACACACCATTGTTTAGTTTCAAGCCCATCCCAACACCAACCAAAAAAAAACTACTAGCTAAATTAAAAGCAACAACCACAGCTGCTGAAAACCTTCCCACTGAGTTCATCAAAACAGGTGCAAAAACATTAGCCTTCCTTGTCTCCACTCTGATTAATGGGTCAATAACTGAAAATTATGTCACATCCATCTGGAAAAAAATCCATTATTATACCCTTTCACAAAGGAGATGCTTCAACAGAGCTAACAAACTATAGACCTATTGCTGTCCTATCACCTCTCTCTAAAATCCTCAAGAAATGTATTCACTCTTAGCTTACAAAACATAGAACTAAACACAACCTCCTCTCCAACATCCAGCATGGCTTCAGGCCCAACCACGGTACTATTACTGCCCTCCTCAAATTCATCATACAGAAATGATGGAAACCTTGTTTCTTCACTTTTTCTTGACCTTTCCAAAGCATTTGACACAGTATCCAACAAAAGCTCCTTTCTGACCTTGCAACTCTAGATCTCACTTACCCCTTCCTCTCCTGATATAACAGTCATTTATACAACAGTCAGCGGGCAGCTAAATGGCAACAAAACCTTTCAGCATTTCAACCAACCTCTGTGTTCTCCATGGGTGAATATTCGGCACCTTTCTATTTAATATTTCCACAAATAAACTTCACACCACTACATTTGCCAATCTAGTACAATACATTGAAGATTCAGCCCTTATCTGCTCTGCCCTATCCATAACAATATTACAGGACATCACCCAAAATCTTTCACTGACATTGAAATATGTCTGCTTAATGTAAAAAAGCAAGCTTATGATTTTTACTCCAAAACAACACCTTAACCAGAAACTTCACATTTCATATTACCTCAAGTAATAACACAACCAGAAACACACATTTCATATTACCTCAAGTAATAACACTAGCTTGGCTTGTGGTTTCCATTTTAAACTACTCAGAGTCATAGTAGATGACAACCTCAAAATATGATCACCACATACTTCATCCCATCAAGAAAACTCACCAAAAACACATCTACCTCTATAGGGCCCAACACTACCTGATACATCAAGCAAGGATTACCTTAGCAGCAACACAACAAACCTCCTTCCTTCTAAATTATATTTCCCTGATTCTTACAAATATTAACACTATGTATTAAACTAAACTAGCCTCCTTCTACTACTACAAAATAGCTACATTTGCAACCAACTAACCTTATAAAACACACTACTGCCTTGCATTAAAACAATTACACTGGCTTAAACTCCTAAACCAGTTGACATACTCACAACTACTCATTGCCCGCAACCTATTGTACTCTCCAGACAAATGGCCAGCATTACAAAATACTCTACTGTACAATTTACCCATGAGAGACATTTGCTCTAGCAATAAACTCTTACTATTTATCAGTAAGGCATTCAACATGCTGGAGAATCTCTCTACTCCCATTATGTGTCAGAACTCTGGAATGAAATCCCCACACAGTTAAAACAGCTAGAAAACCTACACAGTTTCAAAACTTGGCTTAAACAACAACTACTCTAAAGATGGCTCCATTCTTCCTGCTCATCTGGGTAGCTTTACTCAGAATACTTTTTTTCAAATTATAGCCATTTTCTTTCCTAGTCTTATTGTACCTTATTGCTGCTCCTCATACTGCACTAATTTCCTAAACTCTTTGTCTTTCTCCTCCTCTCACACCCTACCACTATTATTCCTCTTCTGTCATGTTATCGTTCTGCTCATTTCCATAAATTCATCTCTCTTATCATCAATTTTCAAGCTACATTACTTGTCTGCCTGTAAATTATTACTCATCTCAAAAACACCCCAGTTCGTTCTTTTCCCTGCAGTCATCATGCTATAAATACATTAACTGCCAATACATTTTATTTTTATATTCAACAATTACCCAATTTATGTTACTTTCTCTTATTTTTGTGCTAAAATGCTATGCTCATTTAATAAATATTTAAAAATTATATAAATAAGCACATGTATAGATGTTTTTTTACCCTGCAATTATAAATGTGCATCATGTGTAACTTCATTGTGGAGATTTTCTCCCCAGACCTCTGCTGAAAATGGGTTTTACCCAGTCAGACTTTTCTGGGTCAACAAAGGCAAATAAAATTCTTCCAGATGAGATACCTTTTCATTTTCTTAAACAAAATTACTGGAAATTTTTTACTTTATAATATGGGCCCCAGTTCTGATGAGCAAATACTCATCCTTGTAAATTACTGGACCTGAATTTTTCAATTTTAGAGACACTATCCTCAAAAGAAAATGTATGCCCCTGGTTAAACTGTCTGGGAATTTTCAGAACAAAGCACTGCCTACTATTATTGGAAATTTGGAGAGGTACATGTGTAAACTCTGGGGTTTTCTTCATCTTTGCAAAGGTCAGATGAGAGATTAGAGAAGATGAGGCCTACATCCCTACTAAATGCTGCTCATGAGTCATTACCTGAGGAGATGCTATCACTGCTATGCCATGTCTGACTTAGAAGGTAGTTTTAACAAACTAAGACTTTTGCACTTTTGAATAGAGCATTATGCTGCTGTACATGCATATTTTGCACAAGTAATATCCTGAAATTTCTCTCTTATTTAGCTAAACTTTCTAGCTTATACACATTATAAATTCATTAAGTCACAGATTTCTTTTGGTATACATTCAAAGCCCCCAAAAGTTCAAAGTTAAAAATTTATTTCCTTTGTAATATGGAGGTCTTCTAATGACGTTTTCTCTTTGTATCACAAACACTTGTGAGATATTTCTGTTAGACTAACTACAATTAGTCATCTGGTATGAGGAGGACCATCCTCATCAGGAATTAGGACTGGAATTGCAAGTTTTCTGTCAGCTCAGCATAATTCCCAGGTTACTAGCACCTCTCCATTACTCACGATGTTCTGCTAAATAGCTTTCTCTCCAGAGCTCTTTTACTGGTCATCATACCCACATCAGAGAAAAAAATGGCTGCAGGCTACATTGTTTTCTAAAAGACATTTTATGAGAAATATTTCTGATTTTCAAAGTATTTGCTATATTTTCTGTTGTTTATACTGCTGTCCATTGTCCAATATACTGTTTAGGTTAGATCGTTTACAATTTTTTTTCTATGTGTTTTGCCAAAGAAATATCATCAAGGAATAAAGAGGTAATCACTCCTTATACTCATCATTGGTCAGGCCAGTTATAGAGTCCAATGCCCCATTTGGGATATACCTCACCAAATGGGTCTATATCAGAAGCTCAAGTTTTTAGAAACTCAAAATTCCTATTTCTGAGATGATATGATCAAGTTACTGAAAACTCAAACAACAAAAATCTACTTTTGTCTATGTTTTTGCAGCCTCTCCTGCACCCCCACACCCCCTACATACTATATATACCAACTCTGAGATTGCACTACAGTGAAGAAAAGGGTAAATTCCCCAATCCTCCCTGTACCCCGATCTCCACTCAAAAGCTTTGCATTTTTGGAAAATCAATCATATGCCCTCAACCATATCAATGTTGAGTTTCTGAAAACTCAAGCTTCTGATAGGGACCCCACCAAACATATCAAACAAATAAAAAGACCCCAAGGTTCCAGACCAAAAAGATCAAATGCCTAAAGTCCCTGAGCTACCAAGAGAGACTGGAAGCTCTATTCTTTTATTTAGTGTCTTGTACACTTTAAGGAGAGTGCTCTGTCTCACTTACTATGCCAGTACAGACAGTCCTGGACCTTCTGTTTTCTCTGCAAGTCCAATATCTACAGCATTACTAAAATCAGGAACCTTAATCTTCACCAACAGATATATAAAATATAGTGGAGGTATGAGTTTATAACCCAACACCTCCAAACCTTGGGAATGAACTTCTCCTGCATGTTAAACAGTGTGATTCACTATATTCCTTTAAACATAAACTACACGACTGGACATGGATCCACAAATTTACCCCAGGACTGACAGATATGATCCTCCTGGAGAAAGGAGGTACAGCCTATAGAAGGGTACTGGTAAGGCAAGAATGGTCATGAGACTCAGTGGCCATGAAGTATATATAAATCTAATAATCTTTGTATCCCCCTACCATCTTGCTGACCATCAAGCTACCCCCTACTGGATTTAAACCTATTCATTCCCTAGGGGTAAGAAGTTCTCCTCAAGTTCCCTAACACGAACGCCATCTGGAGGGAACATCATCCAGGCAAACATTAGAGTGTGGTAATCTCACTGTCATCCCGGTAATAAAAACATATTTTTCTTATGAAGGTACTAACTTTAACCCTTAATGGTAATGTGGGCTACAGTTTCACCACAGGGACTGCCTGTTTATCTATACAGCTGACAGGAGTTACCATAACTGGCACGCACTTGTCATTTCTGAACCCCCCAAGACGGTCATCTCTCTGGAAGTGGGGGGGTCTGAAACATCCAGGATCCACCCCCTTCCCTAATGAATGAGCACACTCATTCTCCCAGCCTGTGTCATGAAGTGCCAGAGCCTCTATATGAACTCAGGTTAACTGGGCAGTTGTCAAAGCTTTAGGGCTTAATGTATCCCTCTATGCCACCAGTGAGGGACTTTTTTTTTCAGTTTTTTGGCATTTTTACTTCACCATTCCTTAAGCTTCAGAATTATTTAGTCACAATTTGTTGTTAGCATTTGCTGTTCTGACATTACCTTTTTGCTTCTATTTGTGTTATTCATGTTGTTATTGTTGCTTTACACATAAAAAATGTCTGTAGCTCTACAATTGTTGGCTGAATATTTTATGTTACATTGTATGTTATACAACTATCTAGCTTCCTCTGTTAATAGTTGCTTTTAAGTGATTGGCCAATGTAAGAGATGCAGGGATTTATTGCTCAAAGTCTGCTTTTGCTCTTTTCTTCCTTAACTTCTGTTCTGTCTTCAGAAATGGAAAATAATGATTTTAAATATGTTGTTAAATTCAGACGTAAAACTTTTCCTCAAGATAGACAAAACCTATGCATTCTTTATCTCAAGGAGAAATTTAATTAAAAAATATGTTATCTTTGAGTCATTCTAAAAATTATACCTAACAAAAAGAAAAGCTAATTTTGAAAAGCTTACATTAAGCATTTATGGGGCTTTAGTCTCTGGGTCAACTCCATCAACCCCAAGGACTGAGCCAGTGTCTCTCAACTCCAACAATGTTAGAAAGAAAGATACAGATAGAGGAAAAGTACAAGCATAGGAAAGACAGAAGTTTTAGTTTATACAGGATTTTCACTCTCAGTAAACAATATATGGTACAGCATTCTTCTACCTCTACTCCTTCTAGTATCAATAAAATGCCTATAAGTGTGTTTGAGTATTCACCTCATAGGTCAACTAGACAGGAAAGCATTTTCTTGGTGTCTAACACTTTCATAGATTAGTAGTAGGCTAACTCTTCTTGAGAGCCATTTTAAGCCTAGCCAATTACCCCATATAAGTATCAAACTCTGCACCTTGTGTCTGTAAGGTAAACACTATACCAACCTTCCACCCTTTTTTCCCAACCAGATCCTCATCTACCAAACCTTTTAAGTCCTTCTGTAGTCATACTTTTATTGTGGACACAGACTATGGAAATGCATCTGTCCTATTCCCTCTGTGGTACCATTTTCTGCTTTCTATCCCAGTTTCCCTTACTGGCCACTGTTCCAGCATAATTTTTGATTAGGTCAGCCACTACCATGCAGCTCCTGAACTTCGATAGGCATGCTGACAGTGGTGGTGGTCGTCACAGCTTCAGAACCTCAAACTTTGAGGTTGATGCTATGTATGTTGATGAAGTCATTAGCATTAATGGTTTTAGTGCTGATGCTTTCAGTATTAATAATCTCAATTACCCTGGGAGTCAGGATTTGCCAATAACAACTGATTTTGTTAAAGTCATTGGTGGTTCCAACTTGGCTTTTGAAGCCTTGGTCTTGCAGTCTTCAACATCACACTTAAGTTTGATGTGTCTGTCAGTCTCATCATTCCAGGTCGATCCACTGAGGCTGGGCTCAGCATCAATTCTTGTTTTGTCAGTGCCAACCTCAATGAGCTTCAGCCGTAGTCTGTTAGGGTCAATCACTTCAGCCCTAAGAGTTGTTTTGATGTTCATTTTGGCACCAGCAGTGACACTGCAGAAAATACTGCATGTGCTTTCTTTATTGTGTACTTGTGTTGACATTGGCCTTGAGCACAGACATTTTCCTGCGTGTTCCATCAGCCACAGTTTTCTGCATAACAGGACAGTGGGTCCAAAAAAACACTTGCAGTATCAAATAGATGTATCTGGATTTAGTCTTCTTCCTTCACCTCATAACAACCTGTAGATCAGTATGCAAGCCAGACTGCCATTTTGTAGTAAGCTGTTGAGATGTAAGCATGCATGTCTGTGTAGTCTGCCAGTTAATCAGTTTGTTTATATTTTGTACTGCTACTATCCATTCTGATATGTTTCTGTGTAATAAAGCATATAAATAAACTACCCAGCCTATTCATCTTCAATTGTAAACCAAGATGAGCGACATGGTGTCAGAATGGGATCCAGATTCAAGAGCAAGACACCATGTTGGATGAGTATAGAGGAATGGATCATCCCTACTGCACACACAACTCACAAACCAGGTCAGAAACAAATTCCAGGTATCAAAACTTGCTTAAATTATTTCTTACTTGAAGAATATAAAACAAAGCACTCAGAATGGTCAAAAAGAATTTCTAGTTAAATGAAATGTCAGGAACTGCTACATAGTCACAAAAATGTTTGAAATGAAGTCAAATCACATATAAAATAAGGAAAACGACCAAATTGTTCTGCTATGTGCTACTTTTTCACATTAATTAAAGCTATTTGAGATATCCGAGTTATACAGAGTGTTTGCAAGTTTGTGCAGTATTGCAGTTCAGTTAATTTGCAAAATACAGCCATTTCAAAGCACATTTGGTAAAGTACAATATTGCAAAGAGTTTATTGTGCATTTAACTGTTATTACAAGTACTGGCTGCATGTGCATGTTCATATATAATTGCAAGTGGGCCTGGATTGCATTGTGTTTTACTATAATTTGTTGGCATGGTTAAAGGATTTCATAGACCAGCTCCTCTTGTATTTGATAATAATACTGCAGAGAATTGGAGAGTGTTTGAGCAAGAGTACAGTATTTTCATACAAGCTGCATTTTCTGATAAAGATGACCATACAAAGGCACTTATTCTGCTTAATTTAGCTGGTTCAGAAGCCACAGAAAGAGAGCATTCATTTGTGTTTGCAGTTGAGGGGGAAAACCATCATATAGTGGTACTGGCTGAAACAAGGGATGACCCTGAGTGCTTAAAATGTAAATTTAGAGAAATGTGTAACCTCCAAATGAATATTACAATGGAAAGGCACTTATTTTGCACAAGGTATCAAAAGTCTGGTGAAATGTTTGCAGTATATATAACTGACTTGAGAAACAAAGCAAAAATGTGTAGATTTGGTGATTTAAGGGATGAGCTGATAAAAGACAGACTTGTGTGTGGTATTAAAGATGATGCTGTGAGAAAGATTTTGCCTTGTAACAGTGATTTAACTTTGAATAAGGCCACTGAGATTTGTCAAATTAATGAGCTCCCAGAAAAGTACACAAATATGCTTACAAATGAGAAATGCATGCTTCCAGTATCTTCTAGCGCTAATGTTGACAGTATGCAACAGGTGGTTAAATGAAATAGGCCCAAGCACATGGCAGCTATGGAGAGACCTGCAACAGTCCCTGGGAACCCCATAGCTTTCTAGCAAATTTCAGAGTGCGCACAGTCTGGGTGAAGCATTAAGAATGAGTCAGCAAAGTCAAAGAATGTGCCTCTACCCAGTTTCATAGTCAACTGTTGTAACTGTGATGTAAATCATGAACCCAAAAGAGAAAAGTGTTTAGCTTTTGGTCAGCAGTACCACAAATGCAATAAGTGGAATCGTTTCCAAAGGTTTTGTAAATCAAATAAGGCTCATTCTTTTATTAAAAGAGAACATTCAAAGAGACAAGTTGATCAATTACAAAGCTGTGACCCTAGTTTTTATGTTGATGGTGTGTCTGTGCTTAACAAAACAGCTAATGCAGTAGATTTATGGGCAAAGAATGAAGTATTTTGTACTGTTCAGTTAAATGGAAAACCCATAGAGCTCAAAGCTGACACAGGTTCAAAGTGCGATGTTATGTGAGCAAAAACATTTGCTAAAGTATGTGCTGGTGAGAAGCTTGATTTGGCAAAGTGTGTGAAGCTTGTTGCTTTTGGTGGTGAAGAAATTCAAACGGAAGGTTCAGTAGTGCTTTTATGTTACTCTGCTGGGAACAGCTATGACTTGCAATTTTATGTAGTCATTATTAGGCTTCAGAGAGAGTTGGAGAATGGGTTCTGATTTCATTTAATAAGGATAGTTTGAGAATGGGTTCTGATTTCATTTAATAAGGAAGTTGCACTATGTAAGCTTCAAAGACCACTGTTCGAATTTTGCCCAGTCTATGTTCTGTACCTATGCTGATCTTTTCAAAGACAAACTAGGCAAACTCCCAGTTGTGTACTCCATGAAGTTAGACCCAGAGGTCAGCCCAACTGTAACACCAGCCTTGAAAGTTCCACTAGCCATGCAGAACAGAGTCAAGGCTGAAAAATGATGCAGCAAGGTGTGATTTGTCCAGTTGGTGAACCTACTGAATGTGCATCTTCCACTGTAGTAGCTCATAAGAAAAGCTCAGATATCAGAATATGTATTGATCCAGGACATTTGAATAAAACACTGAAAAGACCTCACCATCCAATGCATACAGTCAAAGAAGTCGCTTCCCTCATGCAAAATGCCACTGTTATTTCTGTCTTGGATGCAAAGAGTTCATTTTGGCAAATTTCGCTTGACAAAAAAAAATCTTCATTGCTAACCACTTTCAGTACTCCTTTTGGCAGGTACAGATTTTTGAGAATGCCATTTGGGATAAATTTTGCCACTGAAGTTTTCCAGCATGCCATGGAACACATTTTTTCTAGCTATCCATGTGCTATTATAGTACATGATATTCTAGTAGGAGGTAATGATGAAGCAGAGCATGACAGAAACCCAGAGAAAGTTCTAGAAAGAGCATGTGAAGTGAATCTTAAGTTGAATCCTCAGAAGTGCAAGTTTGGGCTATGAGAAGTTACATATGTTGGTCATTTATTGATCAGTTCAGGCTTACAACCAGATCCTTCCAAGCAAACAGCAATTCTTGAGATGCCAGCTCTAGACAATGTTCAAGCCCTACAGTATTTTCTTGGCATGGTTAGCTACCTAGGCAAGTTCATTCCAGACTTGAGCCAACTTTCAGCACCACTTAGAGAGCTGACACACAAAGATGTATCTTGGTCATTTGATGTCCTGAAACAGAGAATTGCCAGTCCACCAAATCTCAGATACTATGATTTTCACAAACCAGTAACTCTTTCTTGTGATGCTTCGAAGTTTGGACTTGGTGCAGTCATTCTTCAAGAGGGTAGACTACTAGCCTATGCATCCAGAACTCTGACCCAAATTGAGATGTAGTATGCTCAGATAGAGAAAAAACTCTTGGCAACTGTGTTTGCATGTTCGAAGTTCCATGATTAAATTTATGGGCGACCTATCAAAACTGAAACAGATCACCAATCTCAAGTCACTATTTTGAGAAAGCCTATGCATACAGCTCCTGTCAGATTGCAATGCATGATGTTGAAATTGCAAAAGTATAATTTCAATCTTGTCTACACAAAAGGCAAACTTCTTGATCTTGCTGATACTTTATCCAGATTGCCCAGAAATATCACTGAACAGCATGAAAATGAGAAACTTGATTTTGAAGTCATGGAAATGAGAAATTTTTCTTCCACATGTCTTTATGGGCTTAGAAGTCATACAGTCTCAGATCCAGTTCTTCAGAAGCTCAACCACTTCATCAATAGAGGATAGCTGTCAAAGTGATCTTGTTTATCTCATGACCTGCAACCATATTTTCCTTACAGACATGAGACTTTGTTTGACAATTGTGTCATCATGAAAGGTCCAAAAGTAATTGTTCCAAAGTCTTTACAACAAAAGTATATTACCAGTTTGCATCTTGGCCACCCAGGAACTGATTCTATCAAAAGAAGGGCAAGACAACTAGTATTTTGGCCATCTATGACAAAGGATATTGAAAGAGCACTTTTGTCTTGTTCTGTATGTAATAGTACTAAGCCACATCAACAGAAAGAACCACTTCAGCTAAACCAGATTCCTGAACTACCTTGGTCAACAGTAGCTACAAAAAGTTTTGAATGGAATGGTCAACATTACTTGCTGTTAGTAGACTCATTCTAATTGGTTGGAGATTGACCTACTTCCTAATCTAGTGTCCAGTACTGTCATTACTAAGTTGAAGCGCCATTTGGAGTCCAGGTAGCCCACACAAAGTTATTTCTGACAGTGGTACACAGTTTACAAGGCAGCAGTTTAAGAGAGTTGCTGAAGAGTAGGACTTTATTCATGTTATGATTAAGCCTGAGTACCCAAAGTCAAATAGCTTGGCAGAACATGCAGTTCAAAGTTCAAAACAATTAGAGAAGTTGAAACAAGACAATAGCGTTTTTTTCTGAATCTCTTGAATCTCAGAAATATTCCTCGTGATAAACATCATGGTTCACCTCCACGTAGACTTATGACGAGACAAACCAGAACTACACTACCAATTAGCAGTAATCTATTGGTTCCCTGTGTCGAGAACAAAAAGCCCATCTGTTGAAGAAGCGCTTATCCCAGAAGTCCTATTCTGATAAGACCAGCAAACCACTCAATCCATTATGAGAAGGGGAGATAATAAGGATGCAGACGTCCAAAGTTTTTGATTGGATTGAAGTTGTGAAAAGTGTATTTCCAGAGCTGAGATTGTACATTGTGGAATCACGAGGAGTTGAATTTAGGCAGAATCAGAAACATTTAGTAAAGGTGTCCTAGCCTGTACTGCAGCATTTAGCCTGGGAAAAAGACTCTAAACCTCAGAGTGAGTTATTCGGTGTTCCAGTTCCAGAGGACATTCCAGCAAATATCTCTGTTCCTGTGAAGAATTCAGCAACTCCTGAAACTGATTGTTCACCAATGGCTGTCTCTGTTGCTAAACCCAGTCCTAATTGCTATATCACTATATCAGGTTGCATTTCCAGACCATGTTCCAGATACATGGTGACTTGTACATGAACGTTGTGTTTATTTCTGTGTCAGTATAATTGCATGTCTTTTTCAGATGTTATTTTATTGTGGGCAATTCACTAAAGAGGAAGAATGTAGATCAGTATGTATGTATACCTTTAAGAAGCTTTTCATGGGCTGTAAGAATGCATGTCTGTGTGATGTGTTTCTGTGTACTAAAGCATATAAACAAACTACCCCACCTGTTTGTCTTCAAGTGTAAACCAAGACAAGTGGCAATACCCCTGCAAGGTCAGGTATAGAGCACAGGTGAGGCAGGAATCTGTAGGACTCTGCATAAGAGTCCCCAACCCAGATACAGATAATGGAGATGGTGTTGACTCCAAAACATCCGGCAGATGAACCCACGGGTTAGGGAGATTCTGGAAATAATGAAGCAGAGGTGGCATGGCTCACACCTTCCCTCTGCTAATACACTGTTAGCTGCTGTTGTCAGGAATTCACTGGAAGAAAACTATATTGTGGCATGTTTACTAAGAAGACCAGAAAAAAAAACACTAAATATCATCCTTCCTTTCCCTAGGGATTGGGATTATTGGGTCCAGATTCACATGCCATACTCTAGTGTCACTGTGGTCATCCTTAAGAAGGTTCATACTTTGCAAAGTTGTGCTGTCTACCCACCCAGTAAGGATTATAAAGTGATGAATAGATTTACGAAGCAGGTTTACTGATTGCATCATCTACTTTTATTCTAATGGCAACAAAGTATTTGGAAGATCTGTTTTTCTTCCAGTAACAGCTAGCCAATGAGATGTCCCAGTTACTGAAACAGTTGCACAATGGTGGCCTCAAAAATAACTTATGCTCACATGCAGCAACTATGTCTCCCATGAGACCTCAAGTATAAGCTATGCTCATAGCCAGCAACTATGTCCTCCATGTCCATCTTCAGCATGTGCCTAGTGCAAAATTCAGCAGATGGTACACTTAGAGCAGCAGGCACTAGTGTAACTCTCTGCTATTATGCTGCTGCACCTTGTGTATTTTGAAGAAGATTTTAAGGTATTTTTCCTTAATTCCCTTTCAATGGATCCACCTTATTCAGTCCAGGAGACATTAGAACACATTGAGAAAAAGGGCTAAAACTCTTACAGTTGTAGGATTACAATTCCAGACTGCACCACACCACTTTTCAAGAATGCTGAGAAGAGTCCATGCCAGCTTGGGTGTCAATGTGGGCAACAGCAACAAGACAGAGACCTGGAAGGAACCAATGAGACTACAGGAACTTCCAAAGCAGATACCACCCTAATGGCAAGAAAAAATTAACAGCAGCAAGGATATCATGGTTGTATGTCTAAGGAATAGCAGTCAAATGCCTGAGGACATACCTCTGGAGTCATCTGAGGAGTGAATGTCCCATTGCTTGCTTCCATGTGTAACCATCATGCAGGGCAAGTAGATTTTGACAGTAATGTTCACAGGCTATATGACTCCCTTTGTCACTTCACCCATGCCCCTCTCTCTCTTCACTTTCCAGACATCCCACCCAATCAAAAGACTGTGACAAGAAAAGAGGTGTTAAACCGTATCAGCAAAAGATCCACCCAAAAGTTCCCACCACACCAGAAAGGATCCTATTGTTACTTTATAGATACTTTTTATTGTAAAGAAGACAAAGTATTTCACTTCAGTTTGTCTAAGTGGTTTAACCAAGTACATATCCAGTCAAATGTACTGAATGGTCATGATGCAGTTCTCCCTTCCTTGCTTGTCAGTAGACTGGATGTTTTCTTTGGACTGCCAAGATGCTCATCTGCACATAAGGACTGTCAAGAAATCTGGGAAGTTTTTTTCACTTCTGGCTAAGAACCAGTCATTATTAGTTTAAAGCCCTCAGATTCCAGATACATTAACCTTTGTCAGCCGCTATAAATATTGTTATTTCTTAACTATATTTCATTTTTCTTTTATTTATACCTTATTTTTTAAACTCCACTTTCATTTTATCCCACTCACTAGCTATAACTTCTGAAGAAATTATCTTCCCTAACACCTTTTGAATAATTTCCACTATCTAGTCCTCAAATTCCTCTCTTTTTAACAGATAGGTGGGGAAGTGCCAGTACCTCATTTACATTACATTATGTTACATTTTTTATCTTAGTTGTTATTGTTGTGTGATCTGAAATAGTTTCAATTAAATGCACATGGTCTTGTAAAATATAATTTCTGTCTAGTCTTGCCCAGTTATTATACCTAAAGTCACGTCTTCCATATCAAATATTTTCATAAATTTCTTCAGAAATCTGCCTTCCTTTGTTATATTTTGCCTTCTATGTTCCCTAGATACATCCTCACAGTTGTAAATCAAGTTCCAGTACTCGTAATATACCCTGCTGAAGCTTGATTATTTCTCCCAAAATTTTCTTAAGCTCCATAATAACAATTTTAGATAGAATATAGATACATGACAGCATAAACCTGGTCCCTTGCTAGTAACCTCTTGCTACCACAAATCTACCATCACTATAATTTTTTCCTCTTCTATCACTACTGTAGCTCCTCTAAAATACTCCCAGTACTCCCCTTTTTCTTTGTCCCTGATTTTCTGCTGAATATCCATCCTGAAATCCTTTCATTATCATATTGAAGCTCCAATGCCATAATTGGTAAGCATGTGGTATTTATAGGGCAGTATTAAACTCACATGTTAATTTTTCAAATGTGTCTGCTGTAGCATTGCTATTTTGCACTCTGCATTTCTTAATATAATTCAATACTTTTACCTTTTTCTCTATAGCTATGAGGCTACTCATGTTCTAGTGTTGCTATTATATTAAGAAGTTATTATTCCCACTTATTATATGCAACAGCTTTTTAAAATGTGTTTCCAGCTTTTGTGTTACATGCACTCCCTTATGTTTGAGACGTTGATCGTTTATATAGTTATTTCTTGTCATTTCCATTTGAACTTATGTCACATTTTACAGAGGTTTTTGTTTTAATAACCCTAACCCCCCCCCCAGAATACCCCTAGAATATATTAACTCAAAACAAGCACACAAAAACTATGTACATTTTCAAATAATGAAGTTTAATCCATCTGAATGGAATTTTCCCAAATCGACAGCTGCACCAACAGGCATTAACTAACCTAAACTACGGTAATCCATGCTAAAGCACATGTTACAGTATATGTTCCTACTTATTGCTGTCTGCTCTTGTCTTATTTTTATTTCTTTCCTAGATGTGAAAAATAGCTGTCAGAAAACATTAACTTTTAGCCTTTAAAAAGTGCACTGGCTATCCTTAAATAAAAACAAATTATACATTGATCTAATAAATGCATTCAAGTATTTGGTTACCAGAAAATATGCTATCTCTTAGTCACTTCCAATAGTTTCAAACTTTATTTTATACTGAGCTGCTTGTCCTTGTACCTGTTAATTGTATGTTTTTCTCAGTAAGCAAAATCCAGACGTCTTGATTTATTGCCTTCACTTTTAGTCAGCTTGTTTCCATTGAAACATTAGAACAGAATGTAAAACTGAACATTTGTTTGTTAAAGGAAAACTGTTCATTAGATTGTGGTTTCTCAATTAAAAAAAACTTGTCATCTGATTAAGCAAAGAGCATTATCGAGACATTCAGCTATACAAAAGTAATTCAGACCTACATATATTATAATCAATGCACTTCTACACCCTATCCCTCACTCCAACAGGCCACAATTACAGCATATTAACTTAAATGAGCTTTTGTCAAGTCTTTTTTTATATTGTAATGCCTACATTTCTTAAAAACAAAAAACAAAAAAGGACTTGTTTACTTCACTGTTAAGAACAAAAATGTTTAATTTACAGTTAATCTTGTTCTCTCTCTCTCTTTTTTCCTTTTATTATTCTTCCAAACATTAATGACATTATGTGGGGTATGTTCCTGTTAGTCCTCCCACGTTTAAAATTTCAACAAAAATCCAGTCTTTCTCAGATTCTGCTTCTTGTAAAGCCATAGTTCACAAATGTAATTGATATTTTATAGTCTTATATTTATTCACTAATTTCAGTGTTCCTAGTCTTCTTACTGTTCATCTCCATCTCCCAACCGCAGTTCAAGGCCAAGGTACACCCAATTCTTCTAGTTAATTCCTGTGCTTTTTTTTCTGTATCTCAAGCATTTCCCTTTGGAATGCTGGAAAAGGTTTCACTGCCAAAGTCTCTCTATGTGCTTTACTATCTGAAGAATAAGAAGCAGAGACCTTTTCTGTTTGATGTTTAACTTTTTGTCGGATAAACTTCTGTATTTTCACCTTAGCCTGTTCTGCATACAAAAGGGCTTTGATCTCCCAGGAAGAAAGAAAAAAAAACATTCTGAAGACAGCTAGCTACAGCAGCTTGAATGTCACACCCATTTCTATACATTCTCTGACTATTGGGATACATTTGCTTCTCTTTTGCCTGGTGTACAGTGAATAATAATTTTCCATAAATACTCTGCTGTCTCCAATTTTTTAATATTTTGTCCTTTTTCCACAGTTTTGTCAAGATCAACTCTTTCTTGCTGGTATGATAACATCTTTACTAATACAGGTTTTGGCTACTTTCTTGTGACCAGGTTTGGAATATACAAACAATGTGCCATTTCAATTAACAAATACTGCTGTGGAATACCAGTCTAGTTACTTATTTATGCTTTAAAAATGTAATAGTCTGTTCCTTCCAGTTTTTTTGGTATGGCAGAAGATCTCACGTTTTCTATTCTTGCTCTGTCCTCCAACTCTATCATTCCAAGTTCTTCTTGAGCAGTATCATACTCAATTAGCCTTTTCTTCATTTACACCTCTGATTTTTTTTTTTTCAGATTTATCAGGTCATCTGAATAACTATTTAAAGTTTCTTCCATTTTTTCAGCCTTTGGTTATTTGAGTTCATAGGTTCATAGGTTGGTACTAGGCTATCAGCCCTAGGGCCTATACAAGCCTAGCCATAACAATTCTCTGGGTGTTTCTTCCCAAACTATTTACTTCCCTGGACTCCTATCTAGCAGGGAGACTGACATGATCCCTGGGGTGAATTTCCTTTCTCCCATCCAATCATCAAGGTTCATTTAGAAGAGGGCCAAAGAGGCACTCTGCTTGACATGTATGTGCAGTCTATTCCAGAGTCTGGGAAGTTTCTGGGTCAGGAACCTATCTCTCCAGCATGTTTTGTTTATTGTGATGACAAGGTTTAGATCCCTGGAGCATGTGGCTCTGAAGGATTGGGATTTCTTTAAGTGTAGCATGTCCAACAGCTCTGGGTTTGACATGGTCTTGTATGTTAAGCAGAGATCACCTCGGCGTAGACGATATGCAACAGAGTATAGCTGGAGTTTTTTAAGGCGGTCAGCATAGGGCATCTGCTTTAGGCCTGTGATTCTTTTAGTGAGGTATTTCTGCAGCCTTTCCAGTTGTTGCAGATGTCTTGAGAGGTACATACTAAATGGGGTATTGTATTCTATAATGGGTCTAATGAGGGATGAGTACAGTGGGACAATGACCTCCTTTTTTCTGGATGAAAAGCACTTAGTGATGAGATGTGCCACATAGAAGGATTTCCTGACTGTTGTGGCGATGTGGTTACTGAAGGTGAGACCACTGTCCACCTGTGTCCCTAAGTCTCTTATCACACTTTCAGTGTTTTGTGTACTGCCACCTATGTGGTAATTCATGGGTACATGTTTTTTCCCAAAGGGGATAACTTTACGTTTCTTGGCACTGAGCTTGGGCCTATGGCTCTGGCACCAAGCATCTGTTTCTGTAAGGCCCTTTTGTAGAGTATCCACATCATTTGGGGATTCAATAATGGCTCCCAGTTTGCAGTCATCTGCGAACTTTGTTAGCCAGAGTCCCTTAGTGTTGGCCTGTACTTCAGAGAAGTAGATGACAAACAAGAGCGGTCCCAGGACTGAACACTGAGGTACTCTACTTGTCTGGAGCTGGATTTGGAGTCAGCTACTTTTACAGTGTGGGTTCTGTCAGTAAGCCAGTTGGCAACCCATCGAGTGATGTAGGGATTAATGCCCAGCTCAGTAAGTTTGTCTATGATTCCAGAGTGGGGGATGGTGTCAAAGGCCTTGGCGAGGTCCAGATAGGCTGCATGGACTGCCTTACCTTCGTCCACGGCTCTGGAGACTGATTCGAAGAAGTCAATCAGGTTCAGGTGACAAGATCGGCCCTTCATAAACCCAAACTGGGTGGGGTCCAGTGTTTTAAGGTTGCCAATGTCTTTGTTTATAAGTTCCATGATAATACGTTCCATGGCCTTGCAGATCAGGCTCGTGAAACTGATGGGGCGGTAATTCCCTGGATCCAAGGTGGATCCCCCTTTGTGGAGTGGGATAACTGTAGCTGTGCACCACTCAGTGGGCATGAAGCCTGAGGTGAGGGTATGATTAAACATGAAACGTAGGTGAGGTGCCAGTTCATTTTGTAGTTCATGTAGTACACAGCCCGGGATGTAATCTGTTCCCATGGATACTGTATTCTTAGCTTTGGAGAGTGCATTTTTTACCTGTGTGGCCTTTATTACCGGAATTTGGCAATCTTATGGTATTGAGATGGGCCATTTAGGGGGTGAGGGGGGGTGAAGTTGGCACTGAATCTATCTGCCAGGATATTGGCAATATCCTTGGGATCAGTATATTTAATGTCATTCTGTTGTAGCTCAGAGCAGATCTGAGCATTGCCATTTAGATTCTTGACATAGTTATAGAATGCCTTGTGGTGGTCTTTGGCAATTTTATTTTTGTAACTAGCTTTGGAGGATTTTATGAGGGATCTCAGCTTCTTACTGAGACTGGTAAGGGAGTTTTTTGCATCCTGGGATTTTTTTCTTTTCTGCTTTTCTTCCTTTTGTTGTAAAGTTTGTTTATGGCAGTGGACCACCAGATTGGCTTCCTATTTTTGGAGGAGAGCATCTTGGTTCTATTTGGGATGGCACGATTCATGCATGAGTGTATGTGCTCATACAGTGCCTCAGTGTAGGACTCAGCAGTCAAACTTTCATTTCCCGTCTGCATGGGTGTCATGAAGTTTGTAACTTCTGACTTGAGTAGCATGAAGTTGGCTTTGGAGAAGTTTTTTATGGAGGTTTCCTTACTGGGGGGGTGGGGGTGGGATGTGGATGTTAAGGGTGATTAGCTTATGGTCTGATCTGACCAACGAGGGGGTGACCATAGGTGTGGAGTATCAATTTCCCATCTTGGTAATGACCAGGTCTAGGATATTGGAGCCCCTGGTGGGACTATAGATTAGTTGATCCAGGGCATTGGAATTTATGAATTCCAAGAACTGTTGGGCAAAGGTGTTGGTACGAGTAGTTTTCCCAGTTAATGGCAGGGTAGTTGAAATCACCCAGTATTAGGGTGTTTGGTTGTATATTAATATTTTCCAGTATGTTTAGAAAGGTGTAGTGAGATTCTTGGGGCATGGTGGGGGATCTGTAGCAAGCTACAATTTGTATTACAGTCTTACCTAGTGTTAGTTGCACCTGGAGAATTTCAGATGCATTGTGTTGGGCAACTAACCTGGTGGTGTGAATATCTTTGGTGAATATGGACACTCCTCCACCTTTAGTGTTTCGATCCTGGTTTGGTGGCCGAAAAGTGTGGTAAGAGTTGTAGCCTGGTATTGCAGGGGTGCTCTCTGGAGCCTTGAACCAGGTCTCAATTACTGCACAGATATCGATGTTCTCCATTTTTAGGAGTGCCTCGAGAGAGTGCATTTTGAGGTTTAGACTTCTAGCATTGAGTAGCATTACCTTCAGATTTTGCATGCTTGTATCTGTTGTGGTGGTTGTGTCCTTTGAACTTTGACAAAAAAGGCACTATAGGGGTGGCAAGAGCCTTAGCCAGTAACCTCAATCCCAGGGGTGACAGGTGCAGACCATCTCTGGCAAAGCATCATGGTCTGTCGAACATGTCATCCCAGGCAGACAGATACTGGTTCCCCTTTGAATGACACCAAAATCTTAGCCAATTGTTGAAGTCAATCATTTTGTCCTTATATTGTGGTATCATTCTGGGTGAAGGCAGGATGCTACTCAGAGCTAGGGTCATACCTGCCTGGGCCACATGATCCGAGAGCTCTTCCATGTCTCTTTTCATGTAGTCCAGGGAGAATATACTCCTTTAATGTTTCATTTATTTTAATCATCTCTGAGCACATTTGACTTATTTTTCCTCTAGCTGGAGCTTCAACTGCTTTTTGTTGAACAGCTGCAAAATTCTTCCTACTCAGCATTTTCTCTTCAACTTTTCTAGCTGATTTTCTTTCAGTCTCTCTCTCAGTTTCTTCTTTGCTGGAATTCAGGCAGTGTACTTACTAGCCAGTAACTAAAGTTTACTAAAACAGGCAGAAATACTAGCCCTTATCTATCAGTTTCTTTTTTTTCATACTGAGCGAGCTAAATAAAATTAAACTGTTGATCAGAATGCAGCCATTCTGGAAAGTCCCAGCCAGTTTCCACTTTGTCGCTTGAATTAACCTATCCTGTTTGGTTTTACATAGGCCTTACCAATTCCATGGTTGATAATTATAATTGTATATTAACCCTAGTAAGAATAACTGATATCATACCATATGTAATTTAAGGGACCCTATGCATGAGATAAAGCATTCAGAAGCTGCCTCTGTCTGTAAATTTTGCAATACCCATTCATAGATCAATAATTTGAACAGGGCTTAGCTTTGTTTTACATGGATGGGAAGTCTGTTCTAGAGCAGCAATATCCTCTGCAAGATATAACTGCCCATCTAAACCATTATGTTGATGTTGTAGAAGAGGTTCTGATCCCTAGACATTGAATTTTTGTTTGCATTTGACTTGTTGATCTGCAGTAGGTACATCAGTATTGGGTTGAAGGATGCAGTCTATGCCAGTCACAAGTCACCTCTTAGTTTGTAGGTACCAATTATAGTGACAAGGCTTTGAATCAGTGTACAGCATATTGTTTATGACGTGTGCCATTTTAATAAGGTGTGCCAGTTGCTGCATGTGTTTAGACTGATACATGCCAAAGGAGACATTGCACTTAATGACTGGCCTAATGAGGACAGAGTAAAGGGGGACAATGACATCTTTAGATATAGACACAATCTTTTTGTTTATAAGCTGTGCAATATAGAGGGCTCTCTTACAGCAGTGGACACATGTTGGTTGAAAGTTAAGTGACTATCCACATATATTCCCAAATCCCAAACAACTGGGTCATCTCTTAGGTGTGTACTGTCAGAGTAGTAGTTCTGCAGGATAGATGACTTCCCAAATGAATCAATAATGCCTTTTTGGTGTTTTTTCAGCCCATGCTTTTGGCACCAGTTATCTGTTTGGGACAACCCTTCCAGTAAGAAGGCAAAGTCATTTTGGGATCTGATGACTGCTCCTAGCTTGTAGTCATCTGCATAATTAGTCAGCCAGAGACCTTTGGTATTGGCTTTTAATTCAGAGTAGAAGATGACAAACAAAAGCAGTCTCAGAACTGAACCCTGGGGGACTCCACTTGTGAATGATCTCTTTGTGGAGGTATATCCCCCTATTATACTCTTCTGCGTCCAGTGGGTGATATAGGGGTTTATTCCCAGTTTATTTAGCTTTTCTGCTATGGCTGAGTAGGGAATTATGTCAAAGGCTTTGGCTAGTTCGAGGTTTGTGGTGTGTACCATTTTAACTTTATCCATTGCTTTAGTGATCTTTTCAAAAAAAGTTCACCAGGTTGAGGTACGCATGACCTGCTCTTGACTAATCTAAACTGAGACATGTCCAATGTTTGTAAGTATTCTGTGCCTTATTATTTCCATGGCTTTGCATATGAGACTGGTCAGACTTATGGGTCTGGAACAGGTCCTTCCTTATGCAGGGGAATGACTGTAGTTCTCCATTCACTTGGTACAAAACCAGTGTGGACACTGAGGGTGAATAGTGTTGTATGGGAGAGGTGGCTAGATTGGGCTTCATATTATTTAAGATACATCTAAGGATATTGCCAGGACCCAATGGTGCAATATTTTCAGCTTTTGATAGAACTTTTAGGACTTGATCTTATGTTTGCAGTTTAACAAGTTGCACACTTTTAGATGACAAAAGAGTGTAAACTTCATAATATTTTTGGGTTATTCTAAGAAATATCCTAGTATATCAACATGTCTTTCAAATTCCTGTTGCATTTATATACATGGCTTGGTTTAGCACCTAACAAATTCAGCAATCTCTCTTTTAAATTGAAAAGATCCCACTGTAGTACAGAATATGTTATTAGTGTATGAATGATGTTGTAGTACAGCTGTAGCTATAATATGTTTAGAAGACATGAGATTTTTGATCATAGAACAAAAATAACATCTAAGGATATGAGGAAAATATATGGAATCTTGGTAAGAACATTTTTGGGAATGGCAATATTAGAAAAAAAACATGATTGATATTATGGTAAATAGCAAAAAGCACAAGACACAGGAGCCAAAAATCCATCACTTAAAACCAACAATGGATAAAAAGAAAAAACATTACTCCAACTACTACAGCAGATCACATAAAAACTTTAATTACAAATGACAAGCACTTTCAGACTTAAAACTCTTCCTCAGGTCTACAAACAATAGTAGACAGAGTCACTTTTTTCTTTTTATCCATGATTGATATCACAGTTGGAATTCCAGAAAGGATGTTGCTTCCTTTGAAAGGAAGAAGATTTTTTTTTCAAAATGCATCAAATATCATTAATTTAAGATAAATGGATTACAAAATAAAAAAGGAAAGTGATGTACTAAGAGTGCATTGAAGTAAATCTAACAAAGGAAAGTTAAAAAGTAAATGAGAAGCAAATTAAGTTGTTAAAAAATAAAATAAATTGTTGAAAAAGGTCTGGATGATATGTTATTGAAAATCAATACAGTGTGCTAAGGCCAGGTGGAATAAGTTATCAAACACTCCTTTGAGGAACCAATGGAACCACAAATTATTTAGTTGCTTTGTTTTTTTATTGTCCTGACTTCTTGGCAATAAAAGATGAAACTGCTAAAGAGGTCTTTACAATAAAAGAAAAAAAGTATCAAACTCTCTCCAGTGGTTCCTCAAAAGAGTGTCTGGTTGTTAATTTTGATATTCTTTGATACTCACATTACAAGACTGGGTGCTTTTTGGTTTGATCATATAGAATAAATTATATTTTGTATAAGGAGATGGGCCAAATGGAGAAGGAAGGGTTTTAAGTAATAAATGAATGGCTGGAAGAAGGTTGTTATGAATAAAAAACTGTATGAAGAGAATTATAAAAGTCATATACAAGAAAGGTGAAGGACAGATATTAAAAGTTGGAGGCCAATTATATTAAGTAATGTGGATTATATATTTTATGAAAATCTCATTTGTTCCACCTTATGAGAAATAATATAGTGTTCCATATTTTGAAGATGGAAAGCTGACTCTGGCTGCAGGTTTTTTTTTTTTTTTTTTTTTTTTATTATTTTGCATGTTGGTGCTGCTGATGTTATAGTAATAAACCATATTACATTGTCTGAATATGAAGAAGCATCATCTTAAGAATTTAAGGATATGCAGTTTTAATGATCTCGGTCATTAAAACTACAAATTCTTAAAGTTTTCTGTTGAGACTTGTTAACCAATATAATCAAATTCCGAAAATCATAGCTCTACCATTTAAAATCCTGCACATCCAAAAAAAAGTATTCAAATCCTGGAATGAGTTGTAACCAGACATTCCCTTTTAGGTGCTATCCATACGTGTCAACTGTCCCTGTGTTTGGAGTTTGTCTCTGATTTTGCATATTTCTTCTCTCCTCTCATCTTCCTCATTACATTTTTTCAGAATGCCCCTGATTTTGCTTCAAATGTTTGTCCTGTTCCTCATAACATTTGATTTTAGGGAAAATCATGATTATAGTCACTCAGTATTCCTAATCATTAATGGTTTATACTTCTTATTGTTCAAAAACTCTGTACTGATGCAAAACATGTTGTACTAGTAACTTTTAAATGAATTAGAGTAATATTTAAAGATCATTTAAGATTTTATACCCTGTTACGTTTGGCTTTGTTCAGAATTATTGAACAAATACATTGAGAGGTACTGTGCTCCCTCACAACATTCACATCTAAATTATTTCTACTGGTGTTATTTCAGCAAACCAGAAATAAGAGTACTAGGTATCTGGTACAAATGCAGTTGCATTTGCTTGGCACCATTTTTGTCTTTATCAGTTCTGTTTTCCTTATGGGGGGATGGAAATTTAATATGTCGGTTACATTCTCAGTAGCTCAACATGTAACATGATGGCCTGTGGTGCAAAAGGTCATGGATTCTATTTGAAGCCAAGTACTTGGTTTAATTTTCCAGTACTGACACTGTAGTTTAGCATGAAAGGTTGCTGCACCACTGGGTGTGCCATCCTTTGGACAGATGTTAAAACAAGGCCCCATCTGCCTGATTTAATGGTAGCTCAGGTGGATAAAAAAAAAAAAAAAAAGATCTCACAACACTTGTCAAAAAGAATGGCCAAATTTCTTCTCGTGGTTCTCCCCTGAAGAGAGGCCACTGGCCTAGTGGGTCTAACCTTGTCAAGAAAAAGTAATATACACACATACATTATGGCTGGCACTTAATCCCAGCTACTTGATTACATCTTGGTACTCTGTTTTAATGCATCAGAATCATTAAGTGGTTATGGTTATTGTTGGCCTGCTGTTGTAAAGTGATCTTGGAAGTTTTACCCCAAAGAATCCACTTCAAGCTCCCTTTATACAAGTCAGGCTAGACATAAGGAGGTCATTCAACTTCTTGTAAACAGGATAGTAGTAGTAGTGTGTCACTGGCATCTTGCACAACTTCTGGGACTTATTTTCATTTTTACATTTTTTTACTATTATAATCACATGGGATATCCAAACTATTACAGCAAACTAATTCTTCAATGAGACATACTTATTTTTTTTATTGCAGTGATGATCACTAAAAGTCTCATTGGAGACTTTTGTCTGCTGTAATAGTTTGGATATCCCATGTGATTATAATCATATATGCTATTACACAGCCATAGATGTGCTCTAAATGCAGGAGAGCCTCAAGGTCAGACATTCTGTTGTGGAGACTTCCAGCACTGATCAGAGCCAACTTAATGAGATCCTGTTTTAGACTTGACATGTTAGTTACATTGGGATGTCCATCAGTTGGATTCAGAATAAAAAAGGCACTGTGGGGACAACAAGGGCATTAGCCAGCATACAGAAGCCTCTGAGCAAGAAGTGTAGACCACATCCTTGACAAAACAAGTTGAACTGCCAAGCTTATCATCCCAAGCTGACACATACTAGGTCCCCTTAGAATGACATCAACTTTTAGGCAGTTGCTGAAGCCAATTATCTTTTCTTTGTACCTAGTCTCATTCTTGGCGAAAGAAGGATGCCACTCAGGACTCTTGTCTGCATTTGTGACATGCATGGAGAGTCCCAATGTCTCTCTCTGTATCTCTCAGGATTTGCATGCCAAATCATTCACTCCCACATGGACCAACACCATCTCATAGTCACATTTGCCAGAAGAAAGGACCTCGAGGCCCTTGAAAAATCACAGATCCTAGCACATGAAAAATAATCAGCCTGTTTGTCCAGCCTACTGAGAAAAGAATCAGTATGCCTGATGACAGCGCCTCCAATCACTAAAATGTTTATATTTGTAGAGTAATTGCACTCTTTTTTTAATTTTTCTAGATGTTTTGGATTTCTAATACCATGACGGGAATGGATTCCACTCAAGTCAAGATACAGTTAGAGTTCATAACATTAGTATTGGTTCAGTCATTGACTCTAGCCAAGATTGCCCTTCCCAACACCCACGATGTACCCAGAATGGTCACCTTCTGCAATTCATAATGGGTTGTAAGTACAATTGTAAGTGTATTAGTCCTATTGCTTCTTGTACTATTGGAACTATATGGGTATCTTTCTTCCACAGTGCTCTTCTTTCTGCTTGCAAATGCTGGGGGTTTTTTTGTGGCTTTGTACAAAAGACACTATAATCATGAGGTGTAACAAATTCAGTGATTAACTCTACTTTTTTCCCATTGGATTACTAGATCTGGTTTTCTTGCATCCATTTTCTTATTTTCTCATCTGTTTGTATTCAATAATCACATGTGATCCGAACTTCATCTTTGTTGATAACACTTTGTGGTTCATGTTTCCAATGCTTCTCAGCTGCTTCTAATTTTGTAGTGTTTGCACAATACCATATGCAACAGTCTTGCCACATTATTATGCTTTTCAGTATACAGACCCTCAGTAATGAGTGTAACACTCCCAGCAATAAAATGCACAACTGTTTCCATTTCTGTTTTTCAGAAGCTGCATTTGTCTGTTTCTCCCACTTTTTCAATAGACTTTGTAAACCAACATGTACTTAGCCCACTATCTTGGAACACTATTAGCCTTTCATCTTTTTGGTTTAAATTCACCTTTTCTTAAACATTCCTGCATCAAATATTGGCCAAAATGTGGTTGTTCTAGGAGTATTCTACTCATTAATAGACCTTCCAATTTTCTGTTCCAATGTACTGGATCTGAGATTACTTAAATCTTGATGTCTTATAGGTTGGTACCAGGCTATCGGCCCTAGGGCCTATACAAGCCTAGCCATAACAATTCCCTGGATATTTCTTCCCACAATATTTACTTCCCTGGACCCCTGTCTAGCAGGGTGACCGACATGATCCCCAGGGTGAATTTCCTATCTTCCATCCAATCATCAAGGTTCCTTTTGAATAGGGTCAAGGAGGCATTCTGCTTGACATGTATGGGCAGTCTATTCCAGAGTATGGGGAGTCTCTGGGTCAGGGACCTATCCTTCCAGCATGTTTTGTTCATTGTGATGACAAGGTTTAGATCCCTGGAGCATGTGGCTCTGAGGGAAGGGGATTTCTTTAAGTGGAGCATGTCCAACAGCTCAGGGTTTTACATGGCCTTGTATGTTAAGCAGAGATCGCCTCTGAATAGACGATATGCCACAGAGTATAGCTGGGGTTTTTTTAGACGGTCAGCATAGGGCATCTGCTTTAGGCCTGTGATTCTTTTAGGGAGGTATTTCTGTGGCCTTTCCAGCTGTTGCAGATGTCTTGTGAGGTACATACCAAATGGGGTGTTGTACTCTATAATGGGTCTAATGAGGGATGAGCACAGTGGGACAATGACCTCCTTTTTTCTGGATGAAAAGCCCTTAGTGATGAGGTGTGCCACATAGAAGGATTGGTTGGAAGTATGCAAGAAGATGGGAGTGGTATTAGATTTTTGCTGTGACTTAGTCTTTGAGGATCTAGGAGGCTTTGGCAAGGAATTTTTTGCAGCCCTAGCATAAGACATTTTAGTGAGGGTTGGTGTAGAGTGTTGTACAAGTGTGTGATACTGTCTGTATCTTTTTGTAACAGTGTAGCCTCCTCTCACAAACAGATGTCTTGTACTAAAAGCTAATTATCTGTGAGCCTCAGGCAGTTGCTACACTGGCTAAGAATACCAAGTGATACGAGCACAGCTCTCAGAGTGACACTCTAGTACTGCTACATATCTGAATGGTGTCACAGCATTACATCCTACCAAAAAGCTACACATCTGAAATGGCAAATGTTAGGCCTCCTCATAACAATATTGAAAACAGGTCAGAAATACACCATAGCAGATTATTTATATTTACTCAACATAAACAATATAACAATTTCTTCACAGCACACCATGACTTCTATCACTTTTCAGATCTGTAACAAGCCGTTTCTTTGTACAACAAAGGGAAATTTCACATCCAAATTCACACACATTATCCCTTTTAGCAACACATTTTGGTACTTTATGCAAGACCACTGTCATGACAGATTAGAGAAAACTAAAATATGATATCTGTACACTGCTTCTTTTTTTTAATTTACACAGTAATACATTTGCAAGATATAATTATGCTTTATAAAATATGTAAATGGCACTGTGAAATGGCATTTATAAAACATCCTAGCAGCAAAAAGATAATTGTTTTGGTGGTTCTAATATACAGAAGAAAAAAAATGTAACCTTACTTTGCATGATTTGTATGGGGAAAATACAGTTTCACAGAAGAGCACTGCTGACCTATAACTGCAAGATTATAAAATGATACCATGAATTCTAGGGCCATAAGAAATGCAATTAGAAGACTCTTCTAATATCATCCGAGCCCAGAATTGTGAACAGTAGTAGTGATTAGTATTCTAACAGTTAAATATATGGGAAATCTCTGGAGTGGAAAACCTGTTTTGTTTACACCTGCAATGTGTGTGTGAAAGTGATAAGCTAAAATAATGTAAAGTCAATCTTTGAGGAGGACCTTGTTGTATCTACATCAATCAAAATTTCCTGAAAAAATGTCAGTCTGCTGTAATACTTTACCAGCTTAGAGAAGTTAGCCTCAGTACTCAAAACTAGACTCCTCTAGGTTTGTTTAGCTGCAAGTTGTATGTCTTCTTTAAAGATTTTGTATATACAAATTATTGTTTTTATATGTATTGTGCTGTCATCTTGACCTATATGTAATTAATCTGCATAAGCACTGTTATATCCCTTATTGTCCAAGTAATGTTATTTATTTCTGTAACCACAAATCTTATGGCAAGTATCTGTTTATATTTATTACCTGTGGAGAGGGTGTTATTTATACTGCCAGTTATCACATTCTGGTATCTACCTCTTATTAGCTAAATCACTCTGCACATTACATTTTTGTGTTTAGTATTTTATGTGGCTATAGACAGAGTGGCACACACAGCTGAAGGGTTTGACCTAAGTTAGTGGCAGTTCTACCTTGCTAAGATGACAGCTATGAGAAGCTGGAGAATTTAAATTGCCTTCTCTGGGACCTTTGTGTGTGGAAGTAATTTATTTCAAAAGCACTTAGAGTAGGGAACTACTGGAAAAAAAACTGTGACTCACAGAGAGACTGAGGGAAGCTAGGTCAAAGGCTCAACTCTGTGTTCAGTGTGTAGTCAGAGTTTGGATGTGGTTACTGGAAGCCCATACCCAGGACAACAGTGTATATTCCCTTTATACTCTTAAGGCCGTGTTACATTGGGTGAATTGGTTATTGAATTAGATTTGTGGGCACTTGTTGGGTACCAATGGTAAGACTTGAGACACCATCTCTCTGATGACCAGCAGACTTCTTTGGGGCAATGGAGTAGATTCAAGGACTGCAGCTCCTGTCCTCTCACATACCCAGGCTGTACACTAGCTGGCTGTGGCAGGATTCAATCAGTGCCAGCATGGTCATAATATACTGGTGACAGTGGTAGGATTCAAACCTCTCCCTGTGCTAGTCCAGATATCATTTTTTTGGGTCAGTGGTGATGATACTAAAACTTATTTAGTGTAAAGCAGCTCTCTCAAGAAAGGTGTGTGTGTGTGTGTATACCATCTCAGCCATAGGGTAAATATAAAAAGGTTTAGATTTACACAGCATCTGTTTTATTTTAGTCAGATTAGTTTAGAAACAGTCAGAGTACTTGTCGTAAGAGCTCATTTCTAAGACATGAGTGCCATAGCTAAGGAGAATGCAGCAAAAACAGTCCTGTATGCCAATATGTCCAAGGAAGAGATGGTGGTAGCACCCTGGAGACAGAACAACCTGTGTTGCAGGTGTGCAGACAAAGGAAATCTTTTCCACCCTCCCAAAGGACCTCAACCCCAAATGCTTCTGGAAGTCAAAGCAGCCAAAAGTGCAACAACTGGAAATGCAAAGCGGCAGTTGTCAGAATCTGGGGGAGGCAACACCAGCATATGTATGAAATCATCATTTGTCAGGGGAATGCAAGTGGAAGCTAAACCTTATACTCCCAGGTCAGAACAAAACTTTTTCCTCTGTATAATGAAGGGAATAAGTCTGTTTTATTTGGGCATTTGAAAGATTGGGAAATAAACACCAACTTGACCTAGGCCAGCATGCAATGTCTTTAACTGCTTTGCTCAGAGGTAAAGTAATGCACAGCATGCAGTTTTCATATTTAGTATTATACTAAAGATAAAAAGACTTATTTCTTGCGTGTTTTAAATTGACTCCAGAAATGTACAGAAAAACGTTCAGGCAGCATAAAAGGCAGACAGATATAGTGTGAATGAATATATTGTAGACATCAGCACTTATTTTCATAGATGGGTGAAGTAGACGAAAAGTTATCACATCTGAAATACTTGTAAATCTTCTGATGAGGGAACACTCCTTTACTAGCCCACCTGAGGATATAAGGAATTGGTTGGCAAACAGAGACTCTAACACTGCTGACGTGGTGGGGAAGAAGGGGATCTCTATTTAGCTAGCAGGTGCCATTTGTGTAGGAGAAGGTACTCAGCTTTGCATATAGGTATAAAGGAACCTATAGGACAGCTTAAGCCAGCAAACCAGGTTCCACAGGGAAAGAAAAAGACTAGCCAAAGATTCTGGTACACATACGGGTCTTAGTGGTTAATATTACAAGTGTAACCAAAAGGGGCATGTATGGTCTCACTGTCCACTGAGGTAGGGTTGGTAACAAAGGTCTCAAGAAACAGTAAGCAAGGCAAGTACTATGACAGCGGAGATGTATGCAGACAACAGCTCTACCAAACTACCAGAAAAGTCTATATTATGGTATACAAAATGATGGTTTCTTCAGAACTTCTGTTTGGCATGTACTGCAAAGTATGCAGCATGGTGATGCAGTACCAAAAGGGTGGCATGACAGGAGACAATGACAAAGCTACGTTTATATCTTTGCCTGTAAATGAGAGACAGGTTAAGAAGGTAGACAGTGACACTGTGGGACCACTTCATACACCAAGCTCCAAAGTTAATAACTGTATCCTGCTGGTGATGAATTATGTCACTAGATATCCCAAGGTGGTGGCTCTGTCTTTGATGAAGCTGAGAAGGTGGCATATCCTCGCTAGCTATTTTTAGCAGGGTAGGTTTTCCCAGAGTAATGATGACACACAAAGATGCTAACTCCATGTCAGACGTGACAGGCAAGTATTGCAAGGGTACAGCACTTAAAGATTACCCCCTACATTCCCAGCCAGATTGTTAAGCTCTAAGCTGAAAGCTATGCTGAGGACATCTGCAGAAAAGAACAAGGGAAGAAGGACAAAAATCTGACCCACCTTTTATTTGTAGACAGGAAGGTGTGCTAGGAATCAATAATTTTTTGCCCCTTGAGTTGATATATGTGCACAGTAAGAGGGGGGTCTCTGGATTTAATTTGCAATGAATGGGATGGTGAGAATGAGGGCCACAAGAGTCCTGAACTTCAGGACTAGGCTTAGGCAGCTCATAGGGATGGGACAGAAGCGCATGGCATAGATAAAAACAGCAGCACAAAGTCTGTATTTTACTGGGCAGCAGATGATAATGCTTATTCCTCTTAGACCCAACAAGCTGCAGGCATCCTGGAAGCATAATTTCTCTATTGTTCAAAGATTAAGTGATGTTAACTATATGTTAGGGTTGGCAGTCAGAAGGCAGAAGTGTAAGTTTTACCATGTAAGCGACAGCATGATAGAGCCCTATCATGACAGAGAGACCCTGGTACTCAGTATCTGCAGTGGGTTGCAGGAGGAACCGAAGAGGGATCTAGTGGTATATCTTCTTGAAAAGGCTTGGTCTGACTTCTTGGTGGATGGGATAGCTGTTCTCACAAGCATCTCTTACTCAGGTTCAGGAAATCATGTACTACAAAAATTTGGGGATATGTTTACTGGTAAGCCAAGGTGTACCCACCTGGTAGAAAATCAGGTAAATACAGGACCTCAGTGACCTATTAAACATGCCCATTACAAGGTGCCTGAAAGAGTTAAGTAAACCTGGACAGATAAACTCTGAAGTATGTTAGGGCTGGGGGAATTCCAGGAATCCAAAAGTCATTGTGTCTCAGCAGTGGTGTTGATGTCAAGGAAAGTTTAGAGCACAGTACACGATTCTGTGTGGACTATAAAAAGCTGAACAGTCAGAGAGAGTCTGATGCCCACTCCATGCCTAAGACAAACTGATGTCTTAAAGCAGCATAGTGGGATAAGTATCTATTTGACAAAGGGTTACTTGCAGGTACCCCTAACACCTGCAGCCAGGAAGTGTTCAGCATTTCTGATGCATTTGTGTTCTAAGAATTTATTAAAGTGCCATTTGGAACAAAAAAAAAATGCCCCGGCAACTTTCCAAAGGTTAATCAACTGCATCCTGGATGACGCTGCCATCTACAGCCATTCATGGCAGAAAAAGTTAAACCTGTCATGTTTTTATTACTAAATTATCACTTAAGACGTAGGCAAACATACATTTATATAAAATTAAACAAACCATATGAACACATTCCTAGTTACAAACATTAGGCATCACATTTTTTTGTATAATTATCATCACTCCAACATTACATAAATTGTTCAATTTCTGCCTTCCCTTAAATCTCACTCCTCCTTCAAAATATTATTCTGCATGTATTGTTCTCACAATTTCCATTTTTTCTATGTAATTTGCTTCTACACTTTTCTAATGATCCCACTTCTAGTTATTTTATCTCTATTACAATATGTAATATTTCAAATGTAGTCAGTTTAGACCTTGAGTTCCATATTCTAGATATTGCTTTTTTGACAGCCACCATAATTAAACTTAGCAAGGTCTTACTAGCAATTCAGAGCTTGTATCCTAGCTCAAAGCATTATTTCCTTAGTTACATCCATTTGCTCACCCAAAATTCATGTCAGAGTACTCTGCAGGGAATTTTTGAAGTCTACCGACTCATTAGACTCCCAAAAGAAATTTCCCAGTTACCTCTTTCTTCCCCATCACACCTCCATTATTTCCAATCTATCTCAGGAAAAAATTCTTTGGAGTCTGCTTGGATATAAAAATACCTATGCAAACACTCAAACAAAATACCTAAATATTCTAGACTTTGTTGCACACTTGGGAGACATACACGTCCTCCCATTGTTTCCTTGTGAACTGCTTATCTAATCTCTCTTCCTAATCTTTTTCACCTCCTCTGATTGATTCCTGTAGTTATTGTGCAGTATTTTATGTGCCCTACTAATCATTCCTTTTTAAACAGCAGCTTCTGTTCTAAATTCATCTAAAATCTCTACCAGAGCAGATCTTTCACTTAGGATTCCCCTATCCCTTTCTCTTTGCAAATACACAGATATTAATCCTTGACTAGAAAGGCAGTCTCTAGCCTGCAGTCCAAATGTCTTCTTGACCTCTTCCCAATGTATTACCTTTCCCTTTCTAGTTAATTTCTATCAATACCTAGGTTCCTTTGCCAATTTTCTCAAGTACGCCCCAGACCTCTCATGTCTATTATCTGTACACCTAATTGCAGTCATTCCCAATCAGCAAAAGCTCCTTTCTCCATCCATGTATTGGCTTAATTCTTAGAATACTTTATGAATATAATATTCTGTATTACTGCTATTATTCCATCCAAAATCCCATGCTCTCCTTATTTCTTGAAATCCCTCCCTGTTTATCATCATCCCATTCTACCTGGAATCATAGCTCTCTGCTTGTGTTATGTATATGATGAGCCTTATTTGTGTAGCTTTAAAATATCCCTTCAAATTAGGTAATCCTAAACCACGTTGTTCTATTGGAAGGATCAGCTTATCCCACTAGACCCTTGCCCTCCTCCTCTCCCAGATACATTTTTTCAGTTATTTATTATCAACCACTACTCCTCTGGCTGATAAAAATATACCAGACCTGTATATAAAACTAAAGGGACTAAAAACATTTTCACTGTTTGCACCTTGCTATCCAGTTTCTGTATTATCTTTTTAGCCCCTTCCCACATATCCTTAGCTGCCATAATGGAATCCTTTTTAATCTATACTCTTTAAATAGTTAATTTTATTCTGTCCCCATAAATACGGATATTGCTGGACCAATTCACATGTAGGTACATAGTTAACAGCTATAGCTTTTGTTTTATCTTCATTAATTTTATATCTGAAAAAGACCTGAAACTGTCTGAATATGTTCCACAACACTGAGATGTCCTGTTTTGGTTTATCAGGTACAAAATAATATCGTCTGCAGATAAAGCCAACTTTTCTTGATTGCCGTACCAATTATATCCTTGAATTTCTCTTTGCCAATGGCTCAAGATATAAAGCAAATAACTAAGGGAAAAGAGAAGACCCCTTGCTTGGTTCCTCTGTTCAGATATAACTTGTCAAAGGAGCCTTCCCACTTTAATTTTTGTCTCCAATCCCTTATACATCCTCCTAACTAACCTTATTATTGTATCAGGGAATACAAATACTTCCATTGCCCTACTCAGAAAAATCTCAGTCTACTCTATCAAATGCTTTTTCTGCATCAAGATCTACCAGCAGCAGCATTTTCTTATACTCTGCTTTCCTCTGGATCATCATTGTAATATTAATGTTGTCAAATGTTTGTCTCCCCTCCACAAAATCACATTGATCCAAAGCTTGCAATTTTGGCAACACCTTTGCCAATTTTTTTAGCTATTATAAGCATTAACACTTAATAATCATGATTTTAAATTGAAATGGGCTTGTATGAAAGCTGGGTCTAATAGGTCTTTATCATCTTTAGGTATTACATCCAATACAACTTTCTTCCTGGATGCTGACACTTCCTTTCTTTTCCAATACTGTTAAATAAAATCTTCCAGATATTTATTACTTTATTCCCCATAGCTTTCAAACTTCTACAGAAATACCATCTATGCCTGCAGACCTTCTTGGGGACTGATTACACATCACAGTTTTCATATCATCTCTACCTATCTTAACTACTAAGTGCTGAGTCTTATGTACTAACCTTGGTATACTTAAGTATTCTATAAATATTTCCATTTATGCTCTTTCCTAAGTTCCAAATTTCAGCTTTACTTGTATTTTCATAAAATTTCCTAAATAGCTCTAATACCGCTACAGGCTCTCTGGTTATTTTTCTTGTTAAAGCTCCCCAAGTTTGGGAAGAACCTTTTCTACTTTTGGTTGCCTAAGTCAATTCAATAAAAGCTTATTAAAAGAACAGTTGCTTAACATTTCTAAACACATGCACATCATTCAGATACTGCCTTATTTTCTCTTTAGCACTCAGCAGTTATGCCTCCTACTCTTGTTCTATGAAACTCCCCCTTATTCTGCAATACTTTGTCAGCCCCTCTACATAATTCTTACTTCTCAACCATATCCTTTTCTTTTATTTCAACACTCTTCTTAAACTCCACTTTCATTTTATGCCACTCACTACCTATAACTTCTGAAGAAATTTCTATCTTCCCTAACTCCTGAATAATTTCCATGACCCATACCTTAAAATTCTTCTCTTTTTAACAGATAGATGGTGAATCACCAGTGTCTCATTTTTACTTCATAATCATACATGTTTTATCTTTATCTCTAACTATTGACACATAATGGAGGTGTGTCAAAGTTTTCAATTAAATGCTCATGTTTCTGTGAAATATAATTTCTGTCTAGTCTTTACCAGTTACTGTACCTTGGGGAACAGTATGTAAATTCTCTCAGAGCTGCTATGACTGAATTCACATATTCAGCACCAAATATTTTCATAAATTTCTTCAGAAATCTACTATCTTTTGTTATATTTCCACATCCTTACTGTTGCAAATCAAGGTCCAGTCCCCACTTATTATATTCCCCGTTGAATGCTGATTATTGCCCCCAAAATTTTCTTAAGCTATTAGGTGGAATATAAATACACTCCAGTATAATCCTCCTCCCTTGCCAGTAGCCCCTTACTACCACAAATCTACCATTATCATCTTTTTTCCCTCTTGTATCACTATTGGAGCTCCTCTAGCAATTAGAAGTATTCCAATTTTCCTCTGTCCCTGAAACTCTACTGAATATTCCCCCTGAAACCCTTTCTTTATTAAATTCACATGCTCACTTCTGTTTAAACGTGTCTGCTCTAGCATTGCTATGCACTCAGCATTTCTTAATACAATTCTTTTTGTCTGTACCTATGAGGCTATTAACACTGCATAAATGATATGGATAGTACAGCCATTATAATAAAACATTATTATTCCCACAGATTATATATGACAGCTTTTTAAATGTCTATTTCCAGCTTTTGTGTTACATCCTCCTACTAATGTGTGGCAGGTTGATCTTTTATATAATTGCTTCTTGTTATCTCCATTTGAACCTATATCACATTTAATGTTTGTTTTAATAACAAACCTCAAGAAAAAAACAACTTATTAATGTAAAACAAGTACACTAAACTATATACATCTTCAAATAATAAAGTCTAAACCTCCTGAGAGGTTCACAGATTAGTACTACGCTAACTGCCCTTGTGGGGCTTTTTAATTCTAGCCAGTTATCCCATATGAGAATCAAACCCAGCACCTTGTGTCTGTCAGGTAAATACCTTAACCATTATGAAAACCTCACACCTTGCCCAATTCAATAGCTGCACACAGGCATAACCTAACTTAATTAACTTTATCCATGCTAAGACGCATGTTACATCCAGTGCTCCTACTTACACTAATTGCTGTCTTCTTGTCTACCTTTATTCCCTCCCAGATGTGAAAGATTTAAAAAAAGTACTTATGCTCAATTGTCTAGCTCTGTAGACATCGTGTCTCCATGGAAGCATAACAAAATATACAGCTGCCCTCAGCTGCAGACTTCTCAATTCATACTGAACATTTATTTGCCAAAGGAAAACTTTTCACTACATTCAGTGTACTCTTATTTGCTTACACACACAAAAACATGTTATTAGATTAAGTTAAGGGCTTTAATCCAAACATTCACCTATGCAGAAGTAAGAGAAAAATATGTCACCTCCACATATATTATAACTTGTGTACTTTTACATACACCCCATCCCCACATCAACAACCCAAGATTACAACATATTAATGTTAACATGTTTTTGTCCATCCTTTCCTCTCTTTTTACATTGTAATGCCTACATTTCTTGAAATTAAAAAAGAAAAAAGGCACTTGTTTACTTTAGTATTTTTATCACATACAATAATTGAAAATGCTTTACTATATAACATGCAATTCATATCATGAAGTGTTTTATACAAATATTGTTAAGAACAAAATGTGATTTACTCAAGTTTTCCCCCTTCCTTTTAGTATCCTTCTAAACATTAATGTCATGAATTGGGGTATACACATTTCAGTTCCCCACAAGCTTAATAAAGTCAATAAAAGTCCAATCTTTCCACTTTTTCTTATAAAGACAATTTTCACAAATGTGACTAATGCTTTATGATCTCACATTTATTCACTAATTTCAGTGTTGCTGGTCTTCTTCCTGTTCACCTCCATCTCCCACAGCCAGCCTCTGGTTCAAATTCAAGGTATTCCTAATTCCTCTAGTCAACTCCTGTGCATTTTTCCATCTCTCAAGCATTTTCCTTTGGTACAATGGAAAAGGTTTCACTTGAAAAATCTCTCAATGAGCTTTATTATCAGAAGAATGAGAGGCAGCAGCACCCCTCCCCCTTCTGTTTTCTGGCTCACTTTCTGTTGGACAAACTTTTGTATTTCCTCAATAGCCTATTCTGCATAAAAAAAAAACTTTGATCCACCAAGGAAAAAATATTCTGAAGATAGCTGGATACAGCAGCTTGGATATCACATATACCTTTCTATATTCCCTGTTTGCTGGAATATATTCACTTCTCTTCATTTCTCTCAACCTCTTACCACAAAAAATCTGGACAAAGACAAAAAAATAATGGGAAGACAAAACCCCCAAAATAGGGACAATTTTTAAATGTAACTCTTATAAACTTAAAAAAATGTTAGAATAAAAGGTCTTATGTTACCATGCATTTTCTGAAGGACTGAAGTATGAAAACCAAATGCCTGTCATTATTTAGTGAATTCAGTCCTAAGTGATTTACCACAAAAATCCAGAGAAACTACAGATTGTATGAGGAACAGACCAAAAATATGAGGCAAAAATCTGGACAGTTAAGAGGTATGCTTCTCTTTTGCTTGGTGTACAGTGAATAATCATTTTTCCAGAAACATTTTCTGCCTCCAGTGTTTAATACTTTGCCCTTGTGACACAGTTTTGTTAGGATCAACTCTTTCTGCTGGTAAGATTGCATCTTTATGAATACAGGTCTTTGCTGCTTTCTCACAACCAGGTTTGGAGCACACACACAATTTTCCCATTCAATTATCAAATCCTGCTGTCTGCTTTCATAAAATTAATACAGTCTTGTTCCTTCCAATTTCTCTAGTACAGAACATCATAGGTTTTCCGTGTATGTTCTAATTCTACCATTTTTGGAAACAGCTCTTCTTGAGCAGTCTCAAACTCAGACAGCCTGTTCATTTCAACCTTTGATATTTGCAGTCTTATCAGTTCATCTATATAGCTGTTTAAGGCTTCTTCCATTTTCCACCCTTTTGTTATTTGAGTTGACATACTCCAATGTTTCATTTATTTTAATTAGCTCAGAATACATTTGATTCATTTTTCCTGTAGATTACTGAAAAACATGTCTTGCACCAAAGCTGGAGCTTAAAGTGCTTTTTGTTGAACAACTTGCAGGTTTCTTCCCAGTCAGTGTTTTCTTTTCACCTTTTCTAGTTGATTTTCTTTCAGACTCTCCAAGTTTCTTCTTTGCTAGCATCCAGGCAGTGTACTTACTAGCCAGTAACTAACTTTACTAAAACTGGTAGAGTTACTGGCAGTTATCTCTGTTTTTTTTTCTGACTGGGAGAGCTGAAATTAAGCTGTGGATCAGAGTGCAGACATCTTGAAAGTCCATGTCAGGGAGGTATAGATCAGGCTGCAAAGGGCAGGTCTGATTATTAAGGCTATCAAGTGTCAGATGGGTATGGATCATAGAATCAGCCAAGGTATAAAGCATTTAGGCATGCTGCACTACTACCACCAAGAAATGGGCATTCTTAGGGACAGCAAAGTACTATAGGAAGTATGTTTGCTGTAATACTAAAATCAATTCCTTTACAAAGCTTACCAAGGAAAATAGATATGATAAGGTTGTCTGGACTTCAGCCTGAAGCAGACATTTCAAATGTTCTAAGAGGCTTTGAGTAACCACTCTAAATTATCCAGGCCTGACTACACTGTATATTTTTTTGTGTGTACTTGAGACTGCAACCTAGGGAGGAATCTTATGCACCTATATAGGACTGCTAGGCCATAATCTGGGCTTTATAAAGGCTAGAAACCTGTCTGTATGTCAGAAAGTTCACTGTGGTTACAAACCACATAAGTGAGCAAAATGAAAAGCTTCTTCTGTGGAGATTAGTTTTTCAGCCTTCCAACACAGGAATGGTGCTGATGATGCTGCTGACGCAGATGGCCTCTCCTGTATACTAGAAGAGTGCACCCTCATTTCAAGCTCTGTTTCTTGCTGAATGCCTCCAGAAGATTTGCTTGACATTCTTATGGGGGGAAACTATGAAGCCAGGGTACAGAAAACAGGCTTAAATGTGTGATGCCTGCACTTTGTTTAGTTCAGACATTAACATATCCAACAGTTATATTTAAGTTTCTTAAAATACATAACAGAAATCTACACTGTGAATTTGCTTTAATAATATGTCCTGCAGTGAAAGAAGACTTGTGCTTGTTCTTTAATATATGTAAGAAAGATGCGTTAGAAAGCTGTAAACTTTGAGGAAATGCATACTCACAATAGACATTACTGTCCTGTGATTGCAGGAATTTTTACAACTGAATCAGGAGAATAAGGTCACAAAAATATAATTACAGTACTCTTCAAAAAAAACTCTGAGCTCAGAACTTAAGCAGCCATTAGTACACAAATAGTTAAAAGATGTGTGTGAAATTCATGTATGTCAAAAAGCTGTTTACATGACACCTGTGGTCTGTGGGGGAAGAAGTGATAAGGTAAAATATGTATTATGAGCTGAAACCAGTGTGCGGTTTTACTTGTAGAGGATCTGTTTATCCATATCTATGTACACTTGTAGCAAAATTCTGCATCTGCATGAGTATTTTACTACATTAGAACATTACATTCTGTACTCTAAGTTAGAGTCATCTATTTTTATTTAGTTATAAGTTGTTTCTTTTTTAAAGATTCTTCTAAACAACTGATTATTGTTTTCATACTCATTGTGTAATCATCTTAATCTCTGCATATTTAATCTGCATTAGCACTACATTTCATCTAAGTAGGTTTTATTCATTTTTAAGATACTATGCATGGTATTTATTATTTATCTAGGAGAGGCAACTCTTTAGCACTATGGGTTGTGAAGCCATGGTATTTGCCTGTAAACTGATATATCACACTGCACTTTACAATTTTGTATTTATTTGGCCACAGATCAAGACAGCTAACTCCCTTGAAAGTGTGTGTAAGTAATTTGCAAAATAGTTATTCATGTGTAAAGAGCACTTAAAGACACTGTAGTTAACGGGGGGGGGGTGGAACATGGGGTGTTTGGCTAAAGACACAGCTCTGTATTTGGCCCATGTGTAGTTCTAGTCAGCATGTGGATGTTGGATATCCATTTACAGGACAGCAGTTACATTTGATGAAGTATTTATTAAATCAGATTTGTGTGATTTTTTTTTTTTTTACTTTTTAAATCAGATGTGTGATTTTTGTTTTTACTTTAACCTGTTGGATACAACTGTTCTCAGTTTTGAGGACAGTAAATCTATTCAGGGTAGTGGAGTGGATCCAAGGATTGTAGCCTCCGTCTCTTACATACCTGAGATGTACACTGGTGGGCAATGGTGCGATTCAGACACTATCAGTGTCAGCATAGTCCAAACATACATTTGGCAGTTGTGGGACTCAGATCTTTCCAGTGCCAGTCCCAGTGGTGTCACAATGAAAGGTTTTGCTTATGACTACTAAGAACAACCACTTATGATTACAGACATCTTTTTAACAATGCTGTGTTCACTACTATTAAAAAAAAAGACCACTTTAGGTTGTTCCTCCCCAGCATGAAATTAATTCTCTGGCAAGCAACTGTAAACAAGTGACTGAAAATCCCACGTCACCCAGACACACCTACAAGAGTTTATAAATTCAAATGCAGTGGAATGTTACTTGTTTACATATGCAGGGCTTCACTGGCTCAGAATTCACCATTCTGTTGAACACATCCTTACAGATTATTGTTTTAGTCTAGTGTTAATAAACGCCACTGCAAAGCACTTAAATTATTTTTCTCAGATTCTGCCAAACAATTCTGATTGAATGTTGCTGGAATAGGACTCAGTTTTGAGATTTTGTATTGGTTAGTTTGTTTAAATCAGTTTGCACTCATTTGCTGCATAAGCACCGTGTTTGCATGGGTTTGTGCTTGTTTCCACATTGCCAAGGAGCGGCACCACTGGTGGTTATAGATGGAAACATTTCTGCTTGCAAATTTTCCCTTAGTACTCTGCTGGTGCTCCATCAGTGACTTTTCGTGATTGTCCCCTACGGACAAGTGATACATTCAGCAAAGTTTATGAGGTACCAACACAGATCTTACCCACTAGCCAATCATATTTTTTTGTCCACTTCTCCTGTCCTGTACTTTACCTGGTCCTTCCTGCCCTCTCCCTGTTTTCTGATCACATCAACTTACCTACCATTATGGATGGGCAATTTCCCACAGTTTCTACAGCCAGCCTTGTCCACATGGGCATCCTGATGTAGTACAGACTAAAACTAAAGAACTATGGCTGACAAGGTTTGCTGATGACTTCAAACTGTAAGCAATCACTGAAACCCCTAGCGATGCCAACATCCTGCAAGAAAGTCTTGTGCAGACTAATGACTGGTTCCAAAGTCATGGTCTTAAACTTAATGCTAAAAAATGAATCATCATCCCCTTCAGTACGGGTAATTTTCCTTTAAACTACCACATCAATAGCAATACCCTAAGCACAAAGTCAGTGGTGAGAGATCTGGGCTCACAGGTTGACAGCAACATTAACTTCGATCACCATGTCTTCACAGTGGTAAGAAGGGCATTTTATATTGCTCATCTCATAAGTAAGGGCATTGCCTTCAGAAAAAAAGAGGTTTTAACCCCCCCATACTCTTCCCTCATCAGGCCAATAACAGAGTACAATGCTCCCTTTGGCACGTTCCTTTCCAAACACCTTCAGCAAGAAGGTTCCTTACAAAGGAAATTCAGGGTCTTCAAGATCTGTCTTATGCAGACAGACTGAAAATCATTGTCACTTTACTCTGTGTTATGCAGACTGCTCAGAGGCAACCTGTGCCTTGCATATAGAGCAATCTCTGACCCAGCTTTAATGGAAATGCTGCACATTCGCAAGTCAAATGGCACAGGGGTCACTCACTCAAAGGACCTTAAACTGGTATGTTACATCAACAGAGCTTGCTGGAGAGACAAAGTTGTCTCACAGATGTTCCCCCCACCTTTGGAACAAGCTTCCTAGGCATGTTAAACAAATCCCCTCATTGACCCTATTTAAGCATAATTTGGACAACTGGATGGGTAACCGGAAATTCACCTGGGGGGGGTCACAACCTGTGTCCCTTTAGGGCAGGGGCAATAGGTGCTGATTTTAGTGTTTTCTTGAAGAAGACATCCTTGGGAATACAGGTTGAACTTGGCTAGGCTTGTAAAGAGCTTGGGGCCATTAGCCTAGTAACCTCCTATGATTCCATACTTTATTTCAATAAAGTTTGCCATATTTTTTAGTCCAATCTTCGCTACTGAATCCAACTCAACTTGACTACTCCTTCATGTAACATATTTTCACATACAGATTCTGTAAGCATGCTGTTTTTGTATTCTGAAAAGTGGTCCGAAAAGCAACATAAAATACTTGGTCATTATTTATTTCTGTATTGCCACATTATTCTTCCTTGTTCTACATCTTTAAACATTTGCCAACAACTGGGTAACTATTTATTCCTCATGCACAACACAAGAAGAGCGGCATTAAGAAATGAATTTAACCTGGTTACTAATTCCCAGGAGCACAAACAGAAGAGAAAAAAATAATGGTATACTGATTGATTTGCAAAGACGTTCAGTAACTACTCTCATTAATTAGAGGTCTCCCCTTGGAATCCTTTAAAAACAAGTTGCTAGTTATATGGTAAAGCAGGAAAATAAAAATGTGCATTCTGTCCCCTTAAGTGACATAATATGAAACAGAAGTGTACACACTGTACCCTTAAGTGATATAATATGAAACACTTATCCTGCAGTATACTGTCAAACTTTTGTAAGACCAAATGCTTGCTTTCTATTTTCCAACATTTATACAAGCATATTAAGTTTACAGCTTCAACAGCTGCTTTCATTTGAATTCAAAAACATTTTCCAAAATATTTTTATTTGCTGTAGACCATCATCTCTTCAGGGAATGCAAATGGACTAATCAGAGGTCAAACAGCACTTCATCACTCTGTTGCTCCTAACTAGATGGAGATTTGATGAACTCTCTTCATCCAGCATACCTTCATCTTTTCACTATGAAGTTTTGCACAGTTGGCATTCTCCTAGTACCTGATTTCCTATCAGCCTGCACCCTTCCCAGCACACCATTCACTTCTAAAACTAGTATGTAACTTAGACAATGCTGCAGAGGTTAATGGCTCAAAGAATGTGAGGCGCTGCCAGTTATCTGAACGGATACTGATGAAATATGTCCATGTGTACTCCTTTTGCAGTTGAGATCATTAGCAGCTCCTTCAAGTTTAAGTAAAAGTCTCTGAATCAAAGGAAAATAAAGGAAGGAGTACCTGACTGTCTCCTTGCACAGCTGGAAAGTTCCGGTTCCTCACTCTCTGTAGTACACATCACTGCTGAATTTTCATTCTTGACTTGTAAATGCCCTGAAGAGCTATCAAAGCTAAATGAATTGTTTAATCTGTTTTATATTGATGTGAAAAGAAAAGTCATGAGCTAAAATCTGTTATGGGGAAACACTTTTTATTCAAATGTATAGGTCTGTCCACCAAAACCATTAATTCTTCATGTGAAGAAAAATAGGAATAATTTCCACTAGCTGCTTAGTTAAATTCCAGTATTTCTGAAATGTCACTTACCTTTCCTTTCCTCATATGAAGTTGTGTATTTAGTACCAACAAGATACAAGAAAATATGTACCCCACTCTCAAGGGCTCTTGCTATCATCTCTTGATGCCGAGCAAAGTATGTCAGAACTGTTTTAATTTCTAAATTTGTGTTGTACACTGAAAACCTTCATTAGAACTGAATTAATGACTGCCCCTAGAAAAGTTGATGTTGAGGAAGTCAGATGGATCTTTTTGAACATACTGTTATTCCCATTTTGAAACAGTAAATCTGTTTGCTGTATGTGGTAAAACAGCAATTAGCTTGCTTCTGCCACAACACTCAGACAGACAGAGAGGAAAATGAGGTTGCAGACAGACCAAATGGCAGAAATGATGAATAAAAATTATTTTATTGATTTACTCTTTGCTGACTAAGCTAGTCCCGTTAGGCCAGTGGCTTCTTTCAGGGTAGACTAGAGGTTGTTTTCAAACTAATGATGAGAAATTTGGACAGGGAACTTCCCCTACTCTTGGTAGATGGGGGAAGGATGTGTGTGTTACACATCCTGACTTCCTGTTCAGGCATGGAGACAGCCAGGAGGAAAAGGAAGAACATATGGTTGATTCAATTTTGGTTGAAAATGAAGTGAAGGTTGATGAAAATGTAGGTGAAATGGTAGAATCGCTACCAGAAGTTTTTTTCTGATGCTGTGGGTGCAGAAAAAAAAACAGTGATATTGGAAGAAAAGCAGATTGTAGCTGTAACAGAGATGGATTCAGAAAAAAAAACTTTCAGAGGAGATTGTGTGAAGGAGAGACAGTTACCTCTGAGAAATGCATAATTACAACCCTCCAATTGGGAGGGTTGCGGGATGATTATTTGGAAGAAATGGTAAACCAAAGTGAACCAGAAAGTGGAGCAGCACTTTCATGGAGTGACATCATGGAAAACAAATAAAAGAAAAAGGAGAACAGGAGACTGTGCCAGAAAATTTTCAAGAGACAAAAACTTATGCACAAACTGTGGGAGAAGGAGCAAAGATGAAAGAATAAATAAAATAAACAAAAAAGAAGTATACAATACATGTATATTATGTCAAGAAAGCATTAAAATATTAGATGTAACCATAGTGGAACTAGGCTGAACTATAGTAATAGACATGAGATGGAAAAATGTGTATAGAATTATAACTTTACATGCATATGTAACAAAAAAAGAGAGAGAAATGATGCTTAAAAATATTCTTGAATGTGTTTGTGTAAATATGGACATTATAGTGATGGGTGATTTTAATTGTAATTTAAGGAAAAATAAGACCAATTATGATGTTAAAATGGCTAAAGAAATTATGAGAAGTGGAAAGTTAAGTCTATGGTAGAATAACCACTGGACCTATAAAAGAAATGAAATGAGGACAGAAATTGATTATTTTTAATATATGATAGTTTAAAAGTTATAAAAAGGGAAATTAAGTATGCTGGATTTTCAGATCATGTGGCAATATGGGTTAAAGTACAGGAAAATGAAGAATATATAAAAATAGGAAAAGGAATAAAGAGAATTAATGAAAATGAATTAGATTTAGAAGAGAAAAAAGAACTTATGGAATTATGGAAAAATCATGCAACTATGAGGGGTTTTATGAGAATTGGACTGTTTGGTGACTTAATTTAAAATATATATATAAAAAAGTATTTTAGCATGTATAAGGAAGAAAAAGAGAAAAGAAAAAGAGAGATATGATATTAAGTCAAGAAACATTTAGAGACTTATTAGAGAAGAAAATTTCCTTTTATGCAAAAGAAAGAGAAATATATAAAATGAATCAAATTAAAATTAACTTATTATATAATCAAAAATATTGTTTACAAGGAAAGAATAGGTAGTACCATATTTGAGTACAATAAAAGAAGGAATATAAGAGAATTAAAAAATAAGGAAGGTAAGCAAATAAGACAGCAAGAAGGAATATACAAAATAATTAAAGAATATGTACTGGAATTATTTGTTAAGAGAGAAGAAATCATAGAACAAATTTATAAAGGTGAAAAATTAAATAAGGAAGATAATGAGTATTTAGAACAAAAAATAACCATGAAAGAATTGAATGAAATTCTAAAAGAGAGTAACATGAATTCTGCAACAGGACTGGACAGAACTGAATATGGTATGTATAAAGAAATGAAAGAGTGACAGAAATAACTTTTATAGAAGTTATGAATGAATGGTTAGAAACTGGAATTAAAGAGAAAGGTATGTAGAGGAGGAGTTATAAAATTTATATTTGAAAAAGGAAAAAGAAGAGATAAAAAAAATTGGAGACCTATAACAATAAATAATACAGATTAAAATTTTTATGAGAATAATAACAAAAAGGTTACAGAAAAATGGATAGATATGACCAAAATGTATTTGGAGGAAAAGGGAGTCAAGAGTTATCATGGATAATAAGAGAAATAACTGATATCATGAATAAAAATGTAGAAACGAAGGTTATGATTGGGGATATAAGTAAAGCTTATGATAATATTTAATATAAATCATAATGGGGAATTTTGCAGGCATATAATGTAAGCAAAAAATATTACAAGTAATAAAATCTGTTTATGTAAGGAACTGTGTGAAACTAAATGTAAATGGCTGGATTGGGGAAGAAATAAAAATAGAACGTGGAATAAAGCAGGGCTGCTCAGCTAGTACTGTAATTTTCTCATTAGTTATGAATGTAATAGTGAAGTAAATTAATAAAATGTCAAGTAGTGGTGGATCCAAAATGATGAAGGAAGTACAACTGCCAATAATTTATAATTATGCAGATGATTATATATGGATGGAAAAAGTAAATGAAAAATTAAGTATAAATTAAAAAAAATTGGTTTACGTATAAGTAAGGAGAAAAGTAAAGGATTTGGTTCTGAAGGTATGATAGGAGGTGTTGAGTTCAATATTCAGATAAATAAGGAATAACATTTGGAAGGAATGAATACAGAAAACAACAATGGGATAATGAACTCAAAAAAGTAAAGGATATGACGACTTTTTGGAAATCGTATAGAAAAAAGCACACTTTTTGAACACCATGGTAATAGGAAAAATTGCTTAAGTTGCTAACATCTATATGATTCCTATTAAATATGAAACAGAATTAATAATTATATTCTATTTTATATGGGGCTCTAGACTGAATCCAGTCAAAAAAGGGATTCTGTATATGAAAGAAGAGCAAGGAGGTTTGGGTTTAATAAGCCCAATAGTACATGCAGCATCTTTAATTTTATATAAGGTATTAAAAGGAATTATGAGGAAAATAAAAACTTGCTAGAAATTATACTATATTATATATACAAAGAATTGTGGGAAGGAATGGAAGTTAAACTAAGTAAAAGCATTGTGAATGAAGAAAAGAAAGAGTACCAAAACAAAATTGTGTTATGGAAAATAAAAAATATATGTGAGAAAATTAAAAGGAATGGTACTTAAAGTATTATGAAAGCATTTTATTGTATTGATCCATGGAAAGATTTAGAAATAGATGAGAAAAAAGCCAAAATGAGATAGAAATATAAAAAGATTAAAGAATATAATGATTTTTTTATGGAAACTGTCTATTAGAAAATTGCTGGATCCCACACAAAAAAGCAAGATAGAATATATAATAAATGTGGAGAGTTTGAGACTACTGAGCATGTGTTTTTGAAATGCAAGAGAGTTAATAATTTGAGGAAAGAAATATGCAAAGACAATAGGGTGAACATTTTGTTAAAATTTGAACAAATGTTCTTCTTTCGGCTTTTCCTGGTTAGGGGTCGCCACAGCGGAACTCCGGTCCACTAATGATTGGCAGTTGATTTTTACGGTGCTGAGGTGCCAGCCCAACACCCAACCTTCAACGAAGGCACACCCATTCACGCATGTCTTTCGAACACCACTCAACCGCGGGGAGGACATGCAGACTCCACACAGAAGGTGCTCCAGCCAAGAATCGAACGGAAGAACCTCTTAAATATGGAAATAATAGAATTTGGTTATTATGGTGCACATAAACAGGAAGAAGTGAAGAAGATGGAAAGAGTAATATTTTATGCTTCATGGACTATATGGAATGAGAGACTAAATGAAATTAAACACAATGGAAAATGGACTTTGACAAAGATTTTGGAAAAAAATAATGTTTTGGTTGTGGATAAAACAGTGGGGAAGAATGCTTAAACTGAAGTTTAAAATGTACGGAGATTTGTAAAAAATGTAAATATGTAAATAATATGTAATGTATATATCAATTAAAAAAACTTACAATGGCGAGTGCATTTGCCGTTTCCACAGCAGACACTGCTGGGAAGGAGCACAAGATTATGTACCAGTAGCATCGCTAACTTTAGGTGACAAGGAAATTATGAAAATCATTAAATATGGAAAGCAGCAGATTATAGACAATGGATGGTTTAGCAGGAGTTGGAAGTAGTGAATAGTGCAGATGAAATTTTTTTTTCACTAGCAATGAAGTGATGTTGGGTCAAAGGGAAGTGATTCTGGTTACTGAAATTCAGCCAGGAGGGGCTGGGTGATGATTGCTTGATTGATCTATTGTTTAAAAAAAAAAGTGACCCTGGGAAGGGATTCAGCTTTATTTTGGAGTGATGCTGTAGAGAGACATTTTTCAAATGATTTGCAGCTAGGTCTTATGCCAAACAAGGATTGATGTTGTAGAATGTAATGAAAAAAGAAAGGAGGTAAGTGAATGGCTTGCCAGAAGGCCTCTGTGATCACTGGTAAACATTGCAAGAAAGACTGCATAACTGACAGATATTTTGTATGAAACAGAATGATAATCTTACTGTTTTTAAAGTAACAGATACAAGATCTTTCATTCACATAGGAAAAGGCATGTCCTATGATGTGACATGAAATTCCTACTTTAATGCAAAAATTCTTTGATGTTTAAAATAAAAAAGAGAACCCTTGGAATGATTTTGTTTTCATGGGACAGCCAGTAAACAGTTAAAAAATGAATATATAGTTCAGATCTGATGAACTGTGTAAGATAATTTTTTTAGAAGAAATGTGTAAAAATGTAAGGAATATATGGGACTGAATTCATTAGCAGCTACAAAACATGCTGCTATTGTGTTGATGGCTAGCTGCTCCACCAAAACAATAGCAGGCAGTTTGGTATTCATTAAATGGCTTTGCATGATGTGTAGATCTGAAAAACAAACAGTAGAATATGCTAATGACAGGATAAAGAGATGACGTGCACGCTAATTAACCAATCCAACATAGTGGAGCTATACAGGAAGCTATAAAGCAATCATGTATACTCAGTGTAGCCATTTGCCCAGAGCATGAAAACTCTTTGGAATACAGACATGATTACACTTAGGGAAAAAAAAGCATATTAGGGGTTGCTACTGCTATTATTATGCTATATATGCAACAGGCTACAAATCAGGATGCTTCTGCTGCCAGACGTCAGACAAGAAAAAGGGTGTTTAGACCCCATTTGACTTATCATGGACTGCAAGATACAGGGTTGGCAGAAAAATACTGGAGAAAATATGCAATCTTTGCTGCCTCCATCTCTCAGGACCCAGGGGAATCCTTATCCCAATGGAAACAAAGGTATGTGTAGCATTACATATAATAGCTACTGGTACTTTCCAGACACCCACAGGAGATGTATTAGGGGTGTCACAGGCATTTGTCTCTAGTATATTATATCAGTTTTTAAATGCAATGCTACAGCATGCAAGGGATCACATCAGTTTCCTTTGCACTCCACAGGAGACAGCAAGAATCTTGCAGGAATTCTATGCAGTAGCACACTTCCCTGAAGTATTGGAGGCCATAGATTGCGCACACACACAGAAATAAAAGTCCCAGTGAACAGGGAAGGAGGTACATCAGCAGAAAAGGTATCCACTCTATAAACTGTCAGGTTGTCTGTAACGCCCAGGGGATCATCTATAATGTTTGTGCAGGTAATCCAGGCAGTTTCCATAACTCACACACATGGCACACCTGTGAGATGTACACCAGGTTTGCTAGGGATGACATTCCTTAATAGTATCTAGTGGGGGATGCAGGATATGTACTGGAGCCCTGGCCCGTAACATCCATGAGAATCCCATACAACCACATTGAACAAGGATACGAGGCCCACATTCAACTAAGACTATCACAGAACATTGTCTGGATTGCTTAAATCAAGGTTTCAGTGTATATACACATCAGGAGGTGCACTGCAGTATGACCCAGGCATCTCTTTAAAAATAATTAGTCTGCGCTGTGTTACACAATATACTTCTCAGGAAAGAGCTTCAAACAAGGACAGCAAGGAACAGGGCCAGCAGCAGCAGATACAGATCATGAATCAGACTGAGAACCACAAGCTGCACATGATGCTGGCAGATGTTGGCATGAACAGTATGCGCTGGGTCTGACTAAGATCAGAGGTTAGCACACACAATCACTAGCTAGGTCAAAGCCTAGGATCCCTCACATATACATATAGAAAAAATGTTGCCTATCAAACTCCACAACTTTTACTTAATTGTGCAATGGCTGTATTCTGATAGCATTAAACAAGGATAACCCCAAATGACATAATTGTTAACTGCAGTAATGAGAAGACAAGTGAGGATCATGTAATGAAAATAAGGTTGCATAGCAGAGTACTCTCATATGGCAATATGTATAAGTCCCTAAGCACAACATTTGTCTGATGTGTACATTTATGTTACTAATATCTCCTATGTCTGATTTTTGCAATATACAGTTGCATATTCAAACGAATACTATGCATCAAGCATTTCAACTGACTACTGTCTATAAAACATGAAATAGGTCAATTATACCCTCATCTGCACAAATATACCAAGAAGCAATACTTAAGTACTTACTGCCTTCACTACTTTACTTACAGTACTAACTGATATACAATTTGGTTCAACAATTATATAAGCAATCATTCACAAATGAATATGAACAGATCAAAATTTCCTTCTGCAATACATATTGATAAATGCAAGCATACAAGTAAGCAAGGATTAGCTATCCACTGTGGGCATCAGACATCCATGCAACCATAAATCACAGACATGTGCAAAAGCCAGGGCACAGTCAATCATTTGAATGGAGGGGTAGGAGGACAAGGCTGACAGCAAAGAAGTGAGTGTGTACAAGTAAGAAATACTTGTATCTATCACAGTATACAGTATTCAGGGCCAGTAACAACAGATGTATAGCACTCAACATTACTGTTTAGCTAGCCTGCATGTACATGAGGTGGTATGAACAAGTGATTTTTTTTCAATGTGTGTGTATCTGCATGAATACTGTCAAACACTGTGCTAGCACTGCATACTGGCATCTAGGACAGGTAAGAGCCATACATGGTAGCGTAGTCAAGTTCAGCATCACTGCCCCCAACCAGGAGAACCATCTCTGCAAGGAGCTACACTGCTATTTCCATGGCCTTGGACAGAAGTCGGGCTGCTACATGAACATGAGCTCTCCTCATGACTTCATCCAAGACCACAAATCTGTGGTCTACCACATCTGGGTGTGGACAATGCAACTGCTGATGCAGCAGTGGAAGTAGTGTCACTATGGGAATAGGATCTTGCATGGTCATATCTGGTGACATCAGAAGATATAGCGGCTCTCTAGCCATGTGAATGCCCACCCACCCCCAGCAGACATTCTAACACAGACACTGCTTGATCCAGTATGTCATTCATACTGTTCTAGCAGTAACTTACATGGTTCAAGGCGTTATGCATGTAAGAAGACACAATGTTTAGTACTCGCACTATTTTTTCTAAGGCCCTGGTGGAATGTACCTGTGCCTTCAGAATGGACCTACACGTACTTCTGGTGGCACCTAGGACAGCAGGCCTCCTCTGAGCATCTCTGCCAACCCTCGTGTGGAAACATTACCCTCATGATGGCTATAAGATAGAAGCAACCACACTACCCTGATCAACTGTGTCACCTTCAATCTGTCCTATATCAGGTGTCTCTGTGTCATGGACAGATGCATACTGATTATATGCAAAATATAGGCAGGGGGATATGGAAGCCACAACCTCAGTGTCACAATGACCTTCTACACCCCCATGCTGTGATTTTAATCACTGCCATCATCAGAGGGTACCAATACTCTGACATCAGGTGGTAGGTGTTCCACAGTTCCATTCTAGGATCACCTATGATAACAAGCAATAAACACAGCAAAGAGAAAACTAGAGAATACAATTCATCCAAACCTTTTCTTATATGGAAGGTATGTTAAACTATAAGAGATGCAACACAACTTTTACTCTCACTTAGACCTGAAGCTACCTTATATACAAGTACTATAACCAAATGTGTGGCTACAATGTGAAGGTGGGTCTTGCAATCTGCAACTCAGATGTAGCTGTATGTAAGGAAGGTAAAGGAAAAAAAGGGTAATAAGTATCACAACAAAATGATGCAAGAAACAAAGAATAATCCCCTTCACATGTGCAGATTAAGAATGTTCTCATATAAAAATCGACTAACCTGTCAAATTCCCTCCCGCCAACACCCTCGTTCATCTCTTTATTGTTGCTAACTGTTGTCACTGGTTCTACATATATTAGACATACAAGATATACACATACAAAGATATAACAATGATGTTTCTATTTTTCATTTCTGGAAGTTCTGCTTGAGACACTCTGGGTCTGTCATCTACATCAGCACTTACTTCAAGGCTTCTGTGTGAACCCTCTGCCAAGCTATCTGGATCTTTGACAGTGGATAGGAACTCCTCTATTTCAATTAGTGGTGGTTCTGGACCACCTCACAGCCACCTGTTCCTGGGCAACTGCAGCTGCCCTTTGGCTGGCAGAGGTTATATCACTTACCCTGTGTCATATCTGGGAATAATTTCTCCCATGCCCTTCAACAGAACTGATGCCGTCTACCACTTGCTGCTATATCCTCTCAGGCAGACTAGTCACCTCGACCTTTCCCAAGATAAAAGCTACATGGCAATGTTAAGGCCTGGATAATAATCTCATTTTCTGTATCAATGAATGGCGGCTTGTGGGGTGCAGATTTCTTCCTTGGTGCCATATCCATGTATGAGATGAAACAGAAAACAGACAAATTAAATACACAGACAGAATAGTTGTAAACTCAGTTATGCATGAATGGGTGTATCCATCATGTACACAATTTAAAAGGTAATAATCCCTATGACTACACAAAAGTTAGGATAGCCCCCTCCAAAAAATATTTTTAATAAAATAACAGTATAAAACAGTTCTATAATGTCTGTAATGCAGAGAATACGCTGGCATAACTGTGTAATACATACAGTATTAAGAATAATAATTTACAATGTACAGAACCGTGCCATCTCTGCTGCTGTTGAGGGCAGTCAGATATCACAAACATAACACATTTCTTTGTGCTGACACATGTAAAAATACCTGACCCTGCTAGGAAGTTATACTACCCTCATATGCAATAACTGTTCAAACTCCAATAAAATAAAACCTACAAAATATAGGTCAAAGAGCATTCTGTAGCAAACGTTTTGTAATGCAGGCATAACTGATGTATATGGGCTATGCCAACAATAAAGGATAAAGAAAAAGCAAAAAGGTAAATAAATGGATTGTACTAGGCATTACAATTCATCCTTTATGTTACACTAAAACCATTATATAAGAAACAGCATCATACCTTGACAAGAAAGCAATGTAGAAAGTAGATAATTCTCCAAACATTGTGTATATTTAGCATTATCAAGCTCTCTGAATCTTAACAGTCTTCCATTACAATACATTTACCTCCATATAGTGCACAGCCCTGTGAATGCAAATGAGGTGTTAAATCATTAACATTTCTGAATACCACAATGTACTCCCTTATCCCACTTTTTACAGAAACATCTTTGCAACACAGTGATGAGGTCCCCCAGACAAAAGTGCATCCTCCCCCCTTAAGAGTCAGACTTCTCCTTTGGCACTTGCAACTAATACAGTGCTTTCTCAGTTATGTAAATAGAGAGGTAGGTAGGAAGTTTGATGCTCAACATGGGAAGTGTGTGTGTGTGTGTGTGTGTGTGTGTGTGTGTGTGTGTGTGTGTGTGTGTGTGTGTGTGTAAGTAATGCTTGTCGCTGTATTCACTTCCAGTGAGAATATATTTAACTTTGCAGACAGCTACCTTATCCCTCTTTTTACAGAGGCATTCCCTCTATAACACACTGTTGAAGTTATCCTGTCAAAAGTGCAATCCCTCCCCTTAAGAGTCATATGGTGCTTGTAAGTAATACTGTGCTAGCTAAATTGTGTAAATAGGTAGAAAGTCTGTTGCTCAATATGCAGAACTTGTATTTTGTGTGCGCAATGCTTTGTGCTGCATCCGCTTCCCCTGAGGAAAATTAATTTCATTTTACACACAGCTCCCTTATCTCACTTTCTACAGAAGCATCCTCTCTGCAACACACTGATGAGGTCATTCTGTCAAAAGTGCACTCTCTCTCCCATTAAGAATCAGACTTCTCCTGTGGAGCTTGCAACTAGTACTATGCTCTCTAGATAACTAGGAGATTTGATGCTCAATCCGGGGGTATACAATCAGGTGAGTAGAAAGGTTTTAAACTGCTAGATGACTCTACTAAACCCTTATTCCACCTTTCACAGTCACATCTTTTGTGCAACACACTGATGAGGTCATTCTTTCTAAAGTGCACTCACACTTTACAAGTCAGACATCTCCTGTGGTGCTTGTGTTTCTTACACTATTCTCTAGAATGTGCAAATAGCTATGCAGGAGGTTCAAATACAGCAAGAATTAACTTCTACAACTGTGTGTGAGACTGTAAATGAATTCAAGATTGGTTTACACACATTTGCAGCTGCAACTTTTACAACCCGAGATGACTATATAAGTAATTTAAACACATACATCTCCTTGGCAATTCACTGCTGATGTCATCCCTTCACAGATGCTATATGCCACACTTGTCCTTAGTCTTCTCCTGTGGCTCTGGCTGCCTATAATATGTTGCATAGATTGTGTAACTAGATAAGTAGGTGATTTGAGTCCATCCCTGCTTAAATAGCATGACTGTGATTACTGTCATGTAGCACTGGTCACCCTACAATTACCTCTATGTACACTTCTGCTTATAAGATGGATTTACAGTGGCACAATGTTATACTAGCAAATCCTAGCATCCCTAGGGAAAATAACTTTTTGGCCACACAATGCTTACTTAATGCTACCATAACTGCAGTATCTCACAGTTGTTGTGACTTTGATACTGTACTTGTACACTGCATAACTATATATGTAGGATGTGTGAGGCCAGCTGTGAGTGTGTCTTTCACCCTCATACTGTGTAGACTACTCTTCAAATACTTACATGATTTGCAATTGCACAGTGTTCTTGTGCCCTTCAACCACTTTTTAGCATAAACATCCAGCTAATAAACAGTGGTTATGTCATCCATTTAACTGTGTACTGTCCCAGTTGTACCGTAATATGGTATGTAGCACTTGTGATCCAGGCACTATGCTGTAGCTAGTGATCTTGGGTAGTAGGTTCTAATCAAGCCATTACTGCTCAGACTACATTGTGTCAGTCGTATTGTGACTGAACATGTCACTAACACTGTTGTAAAACACATCTTCTGTGTACACATGTAGATTTTAACTCCTCTTACAAAAAACTATGATAATTTTTCACACAGCAGTACTTTTATTCAGAGTAATGATGACATTTGACTACATTTTCCTTACATAACATATGTAGTACACATTATCCTCTGGCATGAAGGAATGAAATGACATTCTGTATGCTGTTGTCTTAGTACAGCAATTACAGGCACAAATATCCCTTACAATAAAAACATGATGTTAGACCTTGACATGATAGATCTCACAACTGTAGTGACATTTCTTCCATGGTGCATTCATCCTCTACAATATCATGTATATTCTGTTATCAAATGCTCAGGTGTTCACCATCCACATTCACTGACTTATCACTGTTTGGCTTTATACTATAATGTATGAATAGCATCCATCACAGTTATGTGTACATTTACAGTATGAGAAGCTTCTACCATCTCTTATCTCAGAGAGATTGTTTTATGACATATACATATGAAGTAATAATTTAGCATAGCTGGAGTGTCACACTTGTGTAAAGACTTCCACTGTGGTGCTTGCGATTCATCCACATCATTAGTTGGTAGAATCACATAGCTTGCTGTTCAATTCCTAAAACATCAACATTATATGAATGCACTGACATTACACAAACACCACTGTATCTATTTATTCTTATCCATTTTTACGTTGGGCAATGATATATCATCACAGGTTGTGATTGCATGGCAGAGAAACAGTTACTTGGGGCATGTCATGCTGTGACACATGCACGGAGTACTATCTTGTATAGAATACCTACACAAATAGACTAGGGTTCAATGGGGATGAAAGCAGCTTCCTTGTCAAAGCATTAATACTGTACTTCTCAATGTTGTAGGACACTAACATGTATAGCTCCTTTTCAGCATTCTAACTAAATCAGACTATTCATGCTATACACATTAATTCCTTTCTTACTGCACACATTGATTTCAGTTATTTGTGATGGCCTCCACTGCTCTCTCCTGTGGCACATACAGTCAATACAAAAGTCTGTAGAGAGCCTAGTGTCATAGGCAGGGGCTTGAATCTGGTAACTTCTGTCAGACATCAGTGGCTTACACATAGACAATAAGTATGGCACAGTCAGACAGCCACCTTTTTCAAGCTACTATCCTAAAAGTTAGGGCAGCCATACCCCCTTTTGATAGGAAAGTGCTGCAAGATCTTCAGGGGTGTTAACCAATATGCGTATATCTGTGGCATCCATGACTGGTATGCATCTCTCTGATATCTCTCTTGGCACGTGTTAGAAAATGACATGATGAGAATGCTTATTATGTCATTCACTGCTCACAGGCATTACCTCTTTCCAAAATAATTATGCTCCATATTGCATATCTTCATCTGGCCATTTCTTTATTACTGCAATTGCTTTATAACACTATACAGCTTAAAAGCAGATGAAGGCTTCCATAAACATTTCTTATTGTATGCCACGCTGACAAACTGTGCTTGACCCTGTTACACTTTCTTCTGTGTTGGTGCTGTTGAAATGCTGTAATATTATGTGCCTTGTAATTCCACGTGAGTATTCCCAGTATAACGATAGCTGAAATGTTTGCAAATTAGTAACCAACACAAAAGGTGTGCTCAAAGCGTGCAGCCATATATAAAACCAATAAAAAAAAATCCACATCAGCATGGACGCCAAGCTAAGAACTGGATCCAAGTTTATTAAAACAATACCATAATTCCAACAAAGTCTGGAACTTTCAAACACAAATGCCCTGAATCTGGATAAAGTAACCAATGATAAAAGTATAATGTTCCAAAAAAGCCACCAACTCCTTGGAATACACACGGCAAAACAACACTTTACTAAATCGTTAGCAATGCATGTTATAAAGGAGGGAGCAACACACACCTTCAAATTTCTAGTGTTACACATTATACAAGAAAATAAAAGAGGTGGGAACATAAACAATAAGACCGAAGCCTCAGAACAAGAATGGATAATTAGATTTCAGGTTGACAGACCACCTGGACTAAATAGTAAGGTTTCACTGAAACCTTTTCTCAGGAACAGGGCTTTGAAACATTGATTATGTTCAGTCACATCTTTTAACATCTATACATATTTTCTACAGTGTTAACACTATCTAACTTTATAGAGCAAGCTTTTACAGTTTTTTACATACATTTTTAGTCCACTATTTTTATGATTTGATTGTTTAGTGTATGAATTTTTATTTCAAGATACTGTCAACTGATTGGATTTGACACAGATGTATCATTATTTAAACAAGAGCAGCAGTTACTGTAGTATGTCTGAGGAAGCAGAGAGGACTCTGTGAAAGCGCTCACAAGTTTTATATATTTTTACTATTTTTTATTAAAGTGTTGTTTTGCCGTGTGTATTCCAATGAGTTGGTGGCTTTTTTGGAACAAGGTCTGGAACTTTGTTGGAATTATGGTATTGTTTTAATAAACTTGGATCCGGTTCTTAGCTTGGCATATGGGCTGATATTTGCAAATTACCAATGGAAAACTTGAAATCATGAAATGTCATCCAATCTGTGTTGTCATTTGTCACTTATGTACGCCTAGTGCTATTATATTACCATTTGGTATTTACTGTACAACACTTGCTTGTTTATTACATTTTTATAGGTGATAAACCCTTTTCCTAGGAGTGCCACTGACATTTATTTGCAAAAATATCCATTTCTGATGTGCATGACATTACAGCTGAAAGGTCCATTTGTTCTTGTATATACATGCTGAGGTGGAGAATACAGCAGTGGTGTCAGCTTGCATGCATAATTCCCTGTTTATATATCTCACATGCAATAAGTGCAGTCTATCATTCATCCAATAATTTAGTTTCTGTTATTGCAGTTATCTCAACCCAGCATTTTATTAACATGTATATCACATTTTAACTCTGCTCTGTTACACTGCAACTTTATATCCCTATCACATCCTTTGTTAACATGTCTGTTTTTATTTATGTATATAACTCCTGTATTGTCATTACAGCCATAGTGCAGGATTTATGTTAGAAATGTTTCTTTGACACTTCAGTACATTTGCCTGCAGTATATGAGAACACTTTACCCATTTCCTTTTCTCTATTAATTAACTATACAGTACAAACCATTATGTGTAAAACTCCCCCTTTATATTTTGCCTTCTTCAGAATTCTTCCACTGTACTTGCCCTTAATATTTCAGCAGGATAACATGCTCATGTCTTAGGTTTGCCTATAAGCAAGGTGTTTTGTTTACATTTTGTGTTCATGCTTGCAGACACTTTTCCATGGACAAGAACATTACTGCTGGGCACAAAAAGGTGCTTGCATATGTGTACGCACAAAGAGCAGCAGGCATATTTGATTACTGCCACTGCATACTTCCCTAATTTGCTTAAATCATGTACACATAGCGAAAAGTCTGCACGATTGTTAATGAATCTGACAGATCTATAATCCCTCCACAAATTATTATCCACTCACTCTCATCTGATGCATAAAATTGACTTTTCTAATCAAGCTATTAACACACTAGGTGGGACTTCCAATATGGCTGCACATTCAGTAACAGCTTAATTCTAGCTCTCCCAGTCTGAAAACAGAAACTCAGCAGAGAAGGCAGTAGACTTGTGTCTATGGGTAAATTTCAGTAACTGGCTACAGAGGACCTGGAAAAAACACTGATTGAAAAATGTTCTGCAGCTGCTCAACAAAAAGCAATGCAACTTCCAGGCATGAATTCCAGTAACCTACAGGAAGATATAAGGCAACTGCACAGAGACCTGGTTAAAATAAACAAAACACTGATGGAGTACAACAACACAAACAAAAGGTTGGAAAAAAATGGAAGAAGCTTTAAACAGATATTCAGATGAGGTGATACAGCTGCAAAAATCAGAGGTCGAAATGAAGAAAAGTCTGGCTGAATATGAGATTGCTCAGGAAGAGATGTTTCAAAAAAAATAACAGAATTAGAGGACAGGGCATGTAGGGAAAACTTGAGATTTTCAGCTATACCAGAGAAACTGGAAAGAACAGACTGCATTCATTTTATAAAAGCACACACAAGCAACTGGGCTGGTATTCCACAGCAACAGTTGTTAACTGAAAGGGCACATCTGCATATGCTGGAACCTGGCTGTGAGAAAGCAGCCTAGACCTTTAATAGTAAAGATGCAATCCTACCAGCAGGAGGAGTTAATTTTGACAAAACTGTTGCAGAAGGACAAAGTACTAAAAGTGGGAGACACCAGAATGTTTGTAGAGAATGATTACTCATTGTACACCAGGCAGACAGAAGCAAATCTATTCCACTATTCAGGAACGCTGAGACCGCAGATGTGAGATTCAAACTACTGTACCCAGCTGTCTTCAAAATATTCTTCCCTGGAGGGAGAAAATCATTTTTTGATTAAGTACATGCTAAGGAGGAAATACAAAAGTTTGTCCAATAAAAGTGAGGTGTGAAACAAAGAGTTTCTGCTTGTTGTTCTTCTAGTAATAAAGACCATAGAGAGACTGTACGTGTGAAACTTTTCCCAATGTTTCAATGGAAAATGTGGGAGTGAAGGAAGGGAGCACGAGACCCGACTAGAAAACTCGAGAGAACATTAGAAATGAAACAGAGACAGGATTTGGGAGCTGGAGATTTACAGTAATAAAACCTGTAACTTAATGTGGGATTACAATGCAATAATTGTGTGTGTAACATATGACAGAAGAAAATCTGGAACTATTGGACTTTTTCAGAATTTGTTGGACTTGTGGGGAACTCTAATGCATATACCCAACTTCATGTCATTAATGTTCAAAAAATGGTTTGGGGAGGACGAAGAAAGTTAACTGAATGTAATTTTGTTCATACTAGCACTGTTTTTGTGGTGAATGTTTTTCTTTGCATGCTATAAAGTTTTCTCAGTTAATTTCAAGTGTAATTTGGATTGTAAACAGGTGCTGCTGTTCTTTTCTTTCTCCCTTTTCTTTCTTTTTGTTCAGTTTTAAGAAATGTAGGCAAGGCAGTGAAAAAAGCCTGGTTAAAAGATCATGACAAAATAAAAAATGAATATACTTTTTCTCATTCTTGTTTGGGGAAATGTCTAGATTAAGGACCTTAGATTGATTTAGTAACAAGTTTTAAGAGTAAGTAAATGAAAAATGATATTTATGAGGCACTTTCTAGCAGATACATGTATGCTCAGTAGCAATTCTGCAGCTGGTCTTCATGTTTCCATGCAAACAGTCTGATAAAAGAGAAACTGGTTGCCTGGTTCTCGTGTCTCCATGGATACAAGCTGATAAAGAGAAACTGGCTACAGTCTGGTGGAGAGTGATTGGCTGAAGAAAAAAAAATGTGAAGAGAAATTGCCTAGGAGATCATGTTCTCTGAAAGCATTCTGGGGTTTTCCCAGCTGAGAGAGCTATAAAGAAAAGAAAAAAACAATTGGCACTTAGTAGAAGCACAGGCTGCACCATGTATGTTAGCCTGTTTAACCTTTCTTTTAGGTTAATTCAAGTCTATCAGTTTGGAACTTTTGTTCCTATATGGAGGGTAAAACTTCAGTATTTGAAGATGTACATAGAGCTGTGTGTTAGTACTGAGTTAATAGGTTTTAGGGGGTATTGGAGGGGTGTTTTTTTTGTTTGTTTGAGGGCTTTCAATAAAACAAAAATTCTGTAAGATGTGATACATGCTCAAACGGATATGACAAGAAACAGCTGTATAAAAGCTCAAGCTGTCAAACAGTGTATGCATATAACACAAAAGCTGGAACTGGACATTTAACAAAAAAAAAGTGTTGTACATAAAAGGTGGGAATAACTTTTTAATGCAATGATCCTTTCTGTAATGTCTTTAAATGTCAATGGTCTCACAGATAAATACAAAAAAGAAATAGGGACCTATATTAAAAAATATAGAGTGCAAATAGCTATGTTACAGGAGACGCACTGAACATGCGAGTTTGATAAAGACAGGTTTTCAGGATTGTTATTCAGCAGAATACCTGAAACAAAGGAAAACAGGAGTACTTATATTAATTGCAAGAGGAGCTCTAATCGTGATACAAGAGGATAAAGAAAATAATAATTTCCGATTTGTAGTGTTAAGGAGCTACTGGCAAGGGAGGAGGATTATAATGGCACGTATTTACATTCCACCTAAAATTGCTATTATGGAGCTTAAAAAAATTCTGAGAGAAATAATCAGTTTACAGCAAGGAATATCACTTATAGGTGGGGACTGGAATGTGATTTGCAACAGTAAAGCTGTGTCTGGGGGGCCCACAAGGGTAAGTATAACAAAGGATGGTTAATTTTTGAAGAATTTACATATTATTCCCCAAGATATAAAAAACGGGCTAGGCTAGACAATTTACATTTCACTTGCATTTAATTGAAGGTCATGGTACATACCCAATAACTATTTCAGATCATGCATCAATAATACCTAAAGTAAAAACACAGGGTAATGAAATAAAAATGAGACACGGGCGCTTTCCCACCTATCTGTTGAAAAGAGCAGAATTTAAGGAATGGGTAGTGGAGATTATTCAGCAGCTATTAAAGATAGAAATTTCTTCTGAAAAATACAGCTAGGGAGTGGGTTAAAATTAAGATGGAGTTTAAAATAGGGTAGAAATAAAAGAAAGGGAGCTATAGTTAGGAAGTAACAAGAATTATTTAGAGGGACTGATAAATGCTAAAAGTATTACAGAATAGGGGGAATCTCACAGAACAAGATGATGATCAACTGCAGAATGCTAAACAGAAAATAAGGGATTACCTCAATAATATGCTCAAGTTTACAAAGACTGCTGTTAGACAATGTTTTCTTGATAACAGTAGAGCACAAACACTTTTAGCACAACTCAAGCAACAGAAAGTAGAAAGGGCTGTTCCAAAGCTTAGGGTGCCTATAACAAGGAAGGTAATGAGATCCTGTAAAGGTATTAGAAGTATTTCAGAAATTCTATGAAAGTCTGTATTAAGCAGGGAAATATGGAAATAAAGAAAACATACAAATGGAAATGTTTATGGAGAATTAAATATGCCAAGGTTAGAGGTAGATGAGGCTCAATTACTAAAGGTTAGGATAGGAGGAGATGAGATAAAAATTGTGATGTTATAACCAATCTACAGGAAAGTCCTCCGGAATAGATGCTATTCCTGTGAAAGTTTGGCAGCTAGGAGGGAAAAACTGATAAAGATCTGGAAGGTTTAACAGTATTTAAAGAGGAGGAGTACCAACATCCTGGAAGAAAACACTGGTAGCTGTAATACCTAAAGAGGGTAAAGATCCACCAGACTCAGCTTCATACAGGCCCATTTCAATAGTAAACCATGATTATAATGTGTTAATGGCTAAAAAAAAAAAATGACAAAATTGATAGATATCGATCAATGTGGTTTTGTGGGGAGGCAGACATTTGACAACATTAACAGAACACTGATGATCCAGACGGAAGCAGAATCTAAGAAAATACCATCATTATTGGTGGTTCTTGATGCAGAGAAAGCATTTTACAGAGTAAGCTGGGACTTTATGAGCAGAGCAATGGAAGCATTTGCATTTCCTGAAAAAAATTACGGCCGATTAGGAGGATATATGAGGGATCAGAAGCAAAAAGTAAAGTGGGTGGGATCCTCTCTGATAACTTCTGCTTGAGCAGAGGAACCAGACAGGGGTGTCCTCTTTCCCCTTTGTTATTTGCATTATATTTAGAACCACTGGCAAAGAAAATAAGGGACTCAGATATTCAAGGATATAACTGGTATGGCAGTCAAGAAAAGGTGGGTCTATTTGCAGATGACATTATGTTATACCTGACAAAATCAGAGAGAGACATTACAGTGTTGTGGAACATTTTGAGATAGTTTCAAATCTACTGCATACAAAATTAATAAAGCTAAAAGTAAGACAATAGTGGTAAATTATGTACCCATGCACAAACTGGTTCAGCAATTCCGTATTTATGGGGCCATAATAAAATGAAGTATTTAGGAGTATGGATTAAAATGATTCTGGTATGGCAGCTAAGGATATGTGGGACGAGACTAAACAAAAGATTATACAAAAACTGAGAAAATGGAAGCTTTGTTATACGAATATGGGCAGTAAGATACAAGGAGTTAAAATGTTTTTAGTCCCTTTCATCTTATACACGGGTCAGGCATACTTTTATCAACCAGAGAAGTTGTGGAAAGCAATTAATAGAGCGCTGAAGGACTTTATCTGGGAGGGGAAGATGGCAAGAGTCAAGTGGGATAAGCTGACTCTTCCAGGAGAAAAGGGCAGACTAGGATTACCCAATTTGAAGGGGTATTTCAGAGCTACACATTTAAGGCTCCTATACATAGCACAAGAAGAAAACTATAATTAAAAGTGGAAAGGGATGGGGGATGTTGAAATGGGGGAAGCTCAAGAAACAAGGAAAGACTGGGGTTTTGGACACAGACTTTTAAGGAGAATAACAATAATTACACAGATTATTATATCCATAAAGTAGCAGAAAGTATTCTAAGAAGTAAGCCAACATGGGAATGGGGAAAGGACAGTCTGTTGATAGGGATGACTACAATTAGGGATACAGATAATAGGCAAGAGGCGGCTGGAATTTATTGGAGAAAACTGGCAAAGGAACTGAGGTATTGGAAGCAAATAACTACACAGGGAAAGGTAATAGAATGGGAAGAGGCCAAGAATTTATTTGGACAATAGATTAGACGTTACTGATATCAATTACTGACAGGGAAGGAAAGGCAAACAGAAAGAAATAGGGGGTCCTAAATGAAAGACCAGCACTGGTAGTGTTTTTAGTAGAATCTACAACAGAAGCTGCATTAAAAAATGAATAATTAATAGAAGATATGAAATGTTGCATGGCAACTATAAGAATTAATCAGAGGAGGTTAGAAAGGATTGGGAAAAAAAGATTGGATAAGCACATCACAACAACAATGAGAAGATATATGTACGTCTCCCAAATATGCAACAAATCTAGAAGATTTACGATTTTTGCTTGGAAATGTTGACATAGATATTTTTATACCTGAAGCAGGCTCCAGATAATTTTCCTCAGGTGGACAGCAAATGTTGGAGGTGTGACTGGGAAGAAAAAGGTACTTGGGAACATATTTTTTGGGAGGGCAATGGGTTGGCAGACTTTAAGATTCCCTGCGGGATGCGCTGTCAGAGATGCTGGATGGGAAGATTGGTGTGATGAGGGAAATTATTTTTCTGAGCTATGATACATAATTGGAATTGCCTAGACATGGCAAGGCCTTGCTGTGTCTAATTATAGGGGCTGCCAAAAAAGCAATTACTACAAAATGGAAATCAAAATATAAACCAACTATATCAGAAGTAGCGAACATAGTAACAGACATAAAACAAATAGAAGTGAGATCTTTAGAAAAGGGTAGGAGCAAACTACATAGGAAAAATGGGAATTGTGGGAACAATACATACAGGGGAGGAATGAGGTTTAAAAGGAGGCAGGACTTAAATGAGCTATGTAATGTTTGACTGAAAATGACTGGGTAGATTACAAGTGATGTATAATGTTTGCAACTGGGAGTGTGTCAGTATGGTTTGTGATGTAAAATACTTGCAACTAGGTGTGATTTGTTTTCACTTACATAAATGTAAGCTTGCTTAAGTGATGGTTTAATAAAGATGTTTCATTTAAAAAAGGGATCAAGAATTGAATAATTTATGTAATTTTTTTAGGTTATATAATGTATAGCGATATATGTGAAGTATGCTTGTTAATACAGTTTGATTACTTTTGTATAAATGTAAATTTGCCTATGTCACAAGTGATAATTCAATAAAGGTGTTTAAAAAAAAAAAAAGCTATTAACACACTAAATTCCCCACAATTCTTCCCCTCTCTACCAGTAATTTTATGTTCCCTTTCTATTCACTTTATGTAAATATGTACATTTACAATTGTTGATTTTACCGTGTATATTGTACTTTATTGTAATTGTATTTTGTGAACTGTTTTGCTACATTCTGATGTATTCTGTATAGTGTTTTCTTATATTCTGATGTATCCTAGGTTGAGCTTGCAAATAGTAATTTTTATCAGTATTTTACCCCTGTAAAACAAATATAAAATAAATAAAATGACAAATGTGTGGAATGGTAGACAGAAAAGTGAGATTGTCTTGAAAACTGAAAATGTTTTATATTTGCCATTTTTTTATTGCAGGCTAAGGAGATGTGTTAAAATATAGTGGGCAGCTAAAAGCATATTTTTGTGTGGGATATACCCATTTAATTAATGAATGTTAAATAAGGAGGTATCAGCAATGTGGACAAAGAGGCCATTCAATGCAAAATTGTAGAAAGGAATGGAGAAATTAAAAAAAAAAGTTATGTACTTACCATAACACCAGATCAGTGTTGTCTTCTTCTGTCTGTTTCAACCTGTAAGTTTTCAGATCTGACCCTGGATTTGAGGCCAGCACCTCAGAACATTCAGTCCCAAAGCTCCACCTCCTATACGCATGATTCTCCTCAAATTGAGTTTGGCCTACTTGTTTCCCATAAAAATAAGGCAGAAAAATAAAGACCCCATTCCCAGGAAAATATAAAGAGGGAAGTTCCAAAAGAATGAGGGAAGACAGGGGAGCTACACAAGTCACCATAAATATAGGCTTTGGTCCAGAAGTAGCATCAAGGGAGTGACAGTTTGGTAGGAGGAGCAGAGGGATGGTTGAGACAGACAAAAAAACAAAATGGATCTAGGATTATAGTAAATTCATAACTTTCAGATTCCATCTCTTTTTCTGTCCATTTCAACCTGGGGACAGATTACTCAGCCAGTAAAAACCCAGGGTGGCATCAAGACAGAACACCATTTCTAATCGCTTTCAAAGGTATGAGTGCTAGACCAGGAAAGCTGTTGTATAAATATCATCTAAAGAAAAGCCAGAAGCTGTCCATGTACAAAAGCAGATTTGTATGGATAATTCCTTGGAATTTATGGATAGAAGGCAGAAAAATATGTTTCAATTCCTGCAAGGTCTTGCCATTATCCTGTAGGGACTTAAAAAGCTCAGCAACAGCAGAACCAGAAAGGTTCTTATAATCAAGAGAAGCATCCAAAAATTTAGCCTTAATATAATGGCTGGAGATGAAGCCAAGAGTAATGTTTCAAAACAGAACCAAAGGCAGCAGCCCTAGTGGAAGCATCAGCTGCATCATAACTACATTTAATAAGACTGGCTAGCCACTTGAGAGACAGAACCCAGTAGAGAAAGGCCTGAGACCTTCCCTTCTGAATCATTCAGAGATTGCTTGAGAAAGAAGGGCTAAAATGTACCTGGTCATGAGTCTGGTAATTAATAGCCTGAAAAGCCAGGGTGGCAGCAGTATATACCTTTTTGCCTAAACATTCCATAGCTCTTTTGTCCTTGTCTGAACAAAGTAGTTTAGTAGATGGCAAAAATTTAGAAGGTTTGTCAGAAGAGACACACATTACAGAAGGATCAGCAGAAGGACATTTGTACAAGAATATACAATCAGGCATCTTGTAAAAATTTATCAGATTGCTTAGGGGTTGGAGGATGAGAATCAGGGGGGCCCACAGAGGCTGCTGAAAAGGTATCTAAAAACTGGGGGGGGGTACAGCAGAGGGTTTAGGAGACGTCATCTGAAGTTCATAAATACCTCTATTGAATATCAGAAACCTGTGAAGAGTCCCATTTCAAATATTCCAACATCCGAGAAAGTGTCCCTAGGTGAGATTTCTTTTAAGGGAGAGTCTGGACTAATAGAATCCTCCTCCTCAGATCCATAATCCAAGGGAGAAGGGATTTGAGAAGAATATGCCAAAGACTCTTCCCCAGAATCCAAATCCTCTTCAGAGGACTCCTGTTCTCTGGTCCTCTTAAGGGGAGTAGATGACCAAGAAGGAGCAGGCACAGAAACTCCTTGAGGAGGCGTTAAGGCCATTAAGGCATTAAACATCCCCTGGGTAAAATCTTGCCATTCACACTGGGGGATCTTTAGCAGCAGGGGAAATATGCTTTTTTTTTTGTTTTGTTTTGTTTTTTCGAGCAATGTCTGCCCTAAAAAATTTAGAGAATTCAGTCCCTTGCCAACATGCAACCAAAGTGGTAGGAATCTGCTCTCAAACTAGGATTTGGTGTATCCTCCATGGTCTCTCAGAAATAATCAGTCAATGTTCCCCCTCAACGTTTGGAGCCAACATCTGCAGACCCTCTGAGGATGTGCAAGTCGTCGGATAAATGCCAGCTTTTGACAGGGTTGTGGCAGAGGAATCCACTGGGCTTTCACCAGCCTCAAGAGAAATGTTCAGGGGAGGTGGGACAGCAGCCGAATAAGATCTGAGTTTTTAGGCCTTTTTCTTGGCAGGCATCTGACCTTTGGGAAGGGAAGATTCAGCCACAGTATCTTGCATCAACAATTTAAGATGTTGGTTCTCCAGGTAAATCGACAAGGAGGACAGATGACTATGTAAGGTTTTAGGGACAAATGCCGGGCAGACAGAATACTTCTAATGGTTGTGAAAAGCACCTAAACAGTAGAGACACTGCTCAATGAACTTTGAGGAATCTGCCTCCCCACAATAACATTTCCCCTTCTGGATGACATGTAACCACACCTAAAAGTAGAAACAAACAAGAAACCTTAATGGGGCATTTACCTGAAACATGGCTCATTAACCAGCACAGAAGGAGGACCATTCAGACCGAAGATCAATGATGGTGTTTGGAATGGCAGCAAAAAAGTTCTGAGGTATGTATGTCCATATGTCACTTTTATGCCCTATGCATTGTGAGGGCACATGTGTGATGCACGATGTCTATATATTTTTAAGTCTTTGGTATACTAGCCAGACATCAGGCTACCCTTAGCAGGGAATCCCTTATGTAAAGAATACTGCAACAGTGATATGGTAAGACAATGTATGTTCCCAGTTATCTCTTTCTTGTCCATAACACTTCCAGTATTTGCTAAAAAATTCTGCCTGGGTTATAAAAATACCTATGCAAACACTTCCAAGCAAAGATCCTAAACCTGCTGGACTTGGTTGCATGTCTGGGAGCCATACATACGTCTTTCCATTGTTTTATTGTAAATTGCTTTACCAGTCTCGCTCTTCCAAATCTTTTCTAACCTCCTCTGATTGATTCTTATAGTTATCATTCAATATTTTATATGGTCTACTAATTATACATTTTTTAACAGCTGCTTCTTTTCTAGATTTGTCTAAAAACTCTACCAGATAAGGTCTTTCACTTAAAGCCCCCTATTCCTTTGTCTTTGCCTGTACTCTGAAATCAAGTCCTGGTAGGGAAGGCAATATTTAGCCTGCAGTCCAAATGTTTTCTTGACCTCATTCCACTATATTACCATTCCCGCTCGAGTTATTTGCTCCCAATATCTCAGTTTCATTGCCAGGTTTCTCCAATAAATTCCAACCCCTCTTGCTTATTTTTGTGCCCCATGGTTAATATTCTCCTTAAGGAGCTGCATCCAAAATCCCACTGTCTCTATTTCTTTAACTTCCCCTTGCTTCATCCTTTTCCACTTTGAATTATACCCTACTGCTTGTGTTATGTATATGAGCATTAACTGTGTATCTCTAAGATATCCCTTCAAATCAGGTAAACCTAAACCACTTGTTCTATTGGAAGGATCAACTTACCCACTTAACTCTTGCCTTCCTTCCATCCCACATAATTTCCTTCAATTCATTATTAATTATTGTCCTCAACTTTGCCTCAGGTAGATAAAGTATGCCTGACCCATATAAAAGACTAAAGGGACTAAAACATTTTCACTGTTTGTATCTTATTATTCATATCTATAAACAAAAGTTTACACTTTCTAATGTTTGTATTATCTTATGTTTAGTCTCTTCACACATTCTTAGCTGCCATAAGTGAAGTCTTTTTAATCTACACAAAAAGTTTCACCTTATCATGTCTCCATAAATATGGGTATGGCTGAACAAATTTGTGCATAGGTATGTAATTTACAGCTATACACCTTTTGTTTTACTTTCATTAATTTTATATCCCAAAAAAACTTGAAACTGTCTCAAAATGTTCTACAACATTGAGACCATCCTTTTCTGGATTTGTCAGGTACAAAATAATTGCAAATAAAGCAAACTTTTCTTGATTACCAGACCAATTATATCCTCACATTTCTGAGCCCCATATTTTCTTTGACATTGGTTCTAAACATAAAACAAATAAAGGGAAAATAGGATAGCTCTGTCTGGTTCATCTGTTCAAACAGAGCTATCTAAGAGGAGCCCTGCCACTGTAACTCTTGCTTCTGATCCTTCATATATCCTTCCAATTAACGTCATCATTGTATCAGAGAAGGCAAATATATTCAATGCCCCACTCATAAATTCCAGCTTACATGTCAAATGCTTTCTCTGCACCCAGACCCACCAACAGTTGATGTATTTTCTTACATTCTGCTTCCTTCTGGATCAGCATTCTCATGTTAATGTTGTCACATGTTTGCCTCCCTTCCACAAAACCACATTGATCCATGTCTATTAATTTTGGCAACACCTTTGCCATTCTGTTAGCTACTATAGACAAACACTTTATAATCATTCTTTACGATTGAAATGAGTCTGGATGAAGCTGGGTCTGAAGGGTCTTTGCCATCTTTAGGTAACAAAGCCACCAGATGTTAGTGCTTTCCCACCTTTTAAAATACTGTTAAACAAAATCTTCTACAGCTTTATAACTTTCTTCCCTCCTAATTTCATAACTTCCACAGGAATATCACCTGTTCCTGGAGACTTTCATAAAGATTGAGTATGTATCACTGTTTTACATCACCTTCTATCTTAACTGTAAGTTGTTGAGCCTTGTAGACCTCTAACCATGACATAATTAAGTCTTCCATAAATATTTCCACTTGTACTCTTTCTTGATTCCACATTTCTGTACTTTATGCAAAATTTCATAAAATTTCCAGAATACCTTTAAAGCCTCTACAGGACCTGTGGTTATTTTTCTTGTTATAGGTTCCTTAAGTTTGGTGACAACCCCTTCATCTTTCTGTTCCCCAAGTCATTGTGCTAAAAGTATTTGTGCTCTGGAGTTATCAAAAATAGTCACAACTGAAATCTTTCTGAACTCATGCATATTATCCAAATACTCCCTTATTTTCTCTTTAGCACTCTGCATTTGCTCCTCCTCTAGTTCTGTGAGATTCCCCTTATTCTGCAATACTTTAACTTTTATCAGACCCTCTAAGTAATTTCTATTATTTCTTAACCATATCTCTCTCTTATTTTGACCCTATTTTTAAATTCCATCTTCATTTTATCTCAGTCACTAGCTTAACTTCTGAAGATATTTCTCTTTCCTAATAACTCTCAAGTAATTGCCACTACCCATTCCTTAAACGCCTCTATTTTAACAGGTCGGTGGGAAAGTACCAATGTCTTATTTTACTTCATTGCCCTGCATTATCATAGTTTTTATTGGTGCATGATCAGAAATGGTTATTGGATGTGTGTTGAAGCTTTCAATTAAATGCACATGTTCCTGAGAAATATAATTTCTTTCTAGTGTAGCCCAGTTATTGTACCTTGAAGGATGTGTAAATTCTGCTGAGTTACTACTACTAAATCCACATTTCCATACCAAATATTTTCATAAATTTCTTCAGAAATCTATCCTCTTTTGTTATAATGTCTCTTCTAAGTACCCCTGATACATACTCATTAGTAGATGTAAAATTCCAATCCCCACCTATTAATAACATTCCCTGATGAAAGCTCATTTCTCCCAAAATTTTCTTAAGTTCCAAAATAACAGTTTTCAGTGAAATATACATATATGCCATTGTAATTGTCCTCCCTTTTCAATATCCCCTTACTACTACAAATCTACCATTTTTGTCTTTTTCAATATGTACTTCCAGCTTTTGTGTTACACACGTGTACTAACGTCTGTCAGGCCAATCTTTTGTACAGTTTCTTCTCATCTTCATTTGAACCCATGTCACATTTTCAAAACTTTTTGTTTTAATGAAAACCCTCAAACAATAAACTAATTAGAAAACATCCCCATCCCCTATTAACTTGGAACAAACAAAACCATGTGCATCTTTGAAACATGACATTTAACCCTCCAGAAGGAAACAACTGCTCCAAATTGATGGCTGCATCTACAAGCATTAGCTAACCTAAAATTAAGGTTACCCATGCTAATGGGCAAGCTACAGCCTGTGCTCCCACTTACACTGATTACCGTCTGTTTTTCTCATCTCTCCTCTCCTCCCAGTGTGTATGCTTTCAAAAAATATTAACTTTTAGCTTTAAGAAAAAGTATGCTGGCTATCTTTAAATAAAACTAAATTGCACCCTGCTCTATTAACTGCAAATAAAGTATTAAAGCTGCTATGGAGGTTGTTACCTTTTATTCACTTCCCATGGTTTCAAACAATTTTTTTACACAATTGCTAGCCATTGTAGCTTTAAATTTTGCATTTCCCTCAGCAAAGAATACTCAGAATTCTGAAGATTAACTGCTTACACCTGCAAGCAGCTTGTCTCCATGGACATGTACTCAGCAAGGAGTCTTTGTAAATTTCACTCCAAAAAGAAGGCACAGCTGCCCCCCAGCTGCATACATCTTGACTCCACTGAACATTTATCAGTGGAAAACAAACAAGCTACTATCTTTACAGTTGTAAAAAGGTTAGGATTTTCATGGCTTTCATCATTTTGTCTTATTTTTAAAGCCTACACATTTACAGAAACACCTATTTACAGATTAAGTCAAAAGTAGTACTCTAGACATTCACCCCTGTAAAATAAGTAAATATTCTAATTATACATATAATGTAATATAATATATGATATAATATGTAATCAGTGCACGTTTACATCCCACCAACCCAGCAGCCCAAGATCACAGCATATGAACATTAATCTTGCTTTTGTCCAGCCTTTTTTCTCATTATACTGTAAACCTATACTGCCTACAACTAAAAATGTACTTATTTTAATATATTTAATACATACAACAGTCACTGAAAAGACTACCCCCACATTTAAAATACCCGTGACTACAAAATACACAGCATTGTTTTACTGTATATAACATGCAGTCCATTTCATAAAATGTTTTATACAAGTACAAATAAGAACAAAATTAGTTTTACTTGCAGTTAGGTTCCCCCTTTCAGTGTCATCCTTAACATCAATAATGTGGGGGTATATGCTTTACAGTCCACCCACAAGTTTAACAAATTCAACACAAGTCCAGTGTTTTTCCCGCTACTTTTTCTAGCAAAATCATATTTCACAAATGTGATATGATGCTTTACAGTCTTCCATTTATTCACTAATTTCAGAGTTGCTTGTCTTCTTCCTGTTTATCTCAATCTCCCAGCACCAGACTCTGGTTCAAGTCCAATGTATTGCTGATTCTTCTAATCAAGTCCTGTCCTTTTTTCTGCCTCTTAAGCATTTTCCTTTGGATCACTGGAAAAGGTTTCACTGGCAAAGTCTCTCTATGAGTCTTACTGTCAGAAAGATGAGAAGCAAAATACCCTTCTGCTTGCTGACTTACTTTTCATTGGATATATTTTTTTTATTTCCTCCTTAGCATGTTCTGCATGAAAAAATGACATCCTCCAGGAAAAAACACTTTGAAGACAGCTGGATACAGCAGCTTTAATCTTACATACACCTCTCAACAATTCTTCCTGATTGCTGGGATACATTTGCTTCTCTTCTGCCTGGTATACAGTGAATAATCATTTTCTACAAACACACTGCTGTCTTCAATTGTTAATACTTTGCCCTTCTACCAAAATTTTGTCAGGATCAACTCATTCTGCTGGAATGATTGCATCTTTATTAATATAGGATTTGGTGGTTTCTCATGGCCAGGTTTAAAGCCTACACTTGATGTGCCCTTTCAGTCAAATTCTGCTGTAGAACACCAGTCCAGTTGCTTATTTTTGCTATCATAAAAATTAATACAGTCTGTTTCTTTCAGGTTCTCTGGTACAGCAGAAAACTTCAGATTTTTTCTATGTGCAGTCTCCTAACTCTTATTTTTCTAAACAGTTCTTCTCAAGAAACCTCATAGCCAGTGTTTTCTTCATGTCAACCTCTGATTTTTGCAGTTTTATCAGTTCATCTGATCAGCTAGTTAAAGTGTCTTCTATTTTCCACCCTTTTGTTGTTCGAATGTATATATTCATTCAGTGTTTCTTTTATTTTAATCACATCTGAGTACATTTGATTTATTTTTTCCTCTAAATTACTGGAGGCCATCTCTTAAACCAAAGGTGTAGCTTGAATGGCTTTTACTGAATAGCTGCAAAATGCTTCCCAGTCAGCATTCTCTCCTTACTTCTTTTTCTGATTGATTTTTTATTTATTTAACATTTATTTACTGGGAAAGTTTGACTGGGAGAGAGACTATTTTCAGAGGAGGCCCAGGGAGAAACGCTCCAGACGCATGTCTTTTTGAACATGGGAGGAAACCAGGGCACCCAGAAGTAACCCACACGAATACAGGGAGAACATGCAGAATCCACACAGAAGGCACCCCAGTTGAGAATCAAACTGGAGAACCTCTTGCTGTGAGGTGACAACACTAACTGCTGCACCATTGCACTGCCCGCATTTTCTTTTAGGTTTTCCAAATTTCTTCTTTGCTGGCATCCAGGCAGTGTATTTACTACCCAGTAACTAAACTTTACCAAAAAAACATTTTTAATGGCACTCCTCTCAGCTTCTGTTTTCATATCGAAAAATCTGGTTATACTGTTCATCAGTGTGCAGCCATCTTGAAATTAGTGTATTTGATTAATTTGGTAATTTTAGGAAAACTGGGGTATTTTCCTTCTGTGTTTATGTTTCACTGTAAAAATATAAAAGAGTTGCTATAGATATTGTTCAAGTATATGGTGTTGTAGATTAAACCCAATTAAGACAGGAGTTTTATATGTTGATAAAGACAGAAGGATCAGGATTAATAAATTCAGTTATGCATGCTGGCATCAATCCCTTTTTCCCATTGCTGAACATGGGGTCAGGGTGTCACCTCAACATCACCTAGAGACAATACTGTGCGCATATGACATCTTTACATTTATTTTGGATATAAAATAGAATGAATGAGTATCTCCAAAGTGAATTACACTACTAAAGGTTATGAGTGGAAAATACCAAGCTTTTTTGGGAAAAGATGAAAATAGCCAAAAGGCTGAGTTAGGCAAGTAGCAAAGATGTATCTAAATATCACAGTAAATTAGTATTATAAAATATATGAAAAGATAATGAAAGAATTTTATTACACAGAACCTTGGAAAGATCTGAGTGGTGGTATAAAGAGAGCTAGAAAAGAAAAAAAATGGGAGATTAAAAGACTTTTTTACCAGGTTATGATTTGTGTGTGTGTGTTGAGACTGATTTATGATAAACAGCTATATGGCACAGTCATACCAGAGAAACTGTGTCTTGTTTGTAGGGAACTGGAAAGATAAGAGGATGTACTTTTGATGAGTGAAAAAAAATAAATATGTGGGAGTGGATTCTCAACAGGAATGTAATGAATAATAGGCATGAAATAAATAAGGACATGTTACTGTGTGGATATAATAAAGGTGTAAGTGAAGATGCAAGAAAGCTTGATATGAAACTATTTGGGGTCTTGTCAGAATTATGGGAAACCAAAACAGACATGCTGTTTAATAAAAAAAAAAGTCTGATTTTATAAGCAAGAGTAAGAAATGGCTGCACAGAAAAGAGTGGGATTGATGATAAAATGTGGATATCACAAAAATGAAAATACTATTTCTATGGTAAATTAAATAAGACTATAAATAAGTAAATATATAAAATAAGTATGAATGTAAATACGTAAACAAAACAAAGAAATGTTTGTCTATTCATTAGCTGCCATGGGATCTTTACATCCCCATGAGCTACGATCAACTCAGGCAGATGGAACCTTGGTTTAGTGTCTCATCCACAGGACAGTTCCTCTGGAATGGAGCATCCCCTTTATGTTGCACTGCACTGTCAATACTAGAAAATTAATCCTAGCAATTGGGGTGGGAGAAGTACCCACAGCATTATGATTTTCTAGCATCAAAGATGAGTATTTGGAACCTGTGATTTTTGTTTTCTAGTGATCAGGTCTGAAAGAAATATGAAAATAGGCATCTTCCATTTCCAGTTTTTCAATGTTCTGTAAAAAGGAAGAAATTTACCATCCACAAAGATTTTGCGTTTTTGAATTTGCTTGGGTTTGACAGGTGTACAACCTTGAAGTCTGGTCTCAATTTCTTATTAGGAGGAATCTGGAAAAGAATCTTGAATCCCACCTCCCTTTTGCATGATGCTTGTTTTTGTGCCTGCTAACCCTCAACCTTCCCCTCATTTGGATATTTCACTGTTGGAAGGCGTCATGCAGGTAACTATGAGGGTTTACTTGCAATTTTTGATTTTTAAGGTCTAACCTACCCTGGTGGTGGTATGTGCACTTGTATCACTGAAAGGACATTCAGTGCCCCTTTCTGTCTGCACATGCACATTCCCCCACCTACACTGATAAAGGCTTAAAACTAAAACAAAACCACTTTCCAGAGTGTGTAGAAGTGCAAACCAAAAACTAAAAATAAACATTCCATCGCACCAGCTTCCCACATCATGATAGGCCTCTACTCTCCAACAAAAAACATGTTATCAGGACAGCAGCATGAGCTGAGCAAGAGCCACAATCCCTTCCCCTAGGTTGGAACTCCCATTCTTCCTGGTTGCACCGTCAAACAATCAAGCCACTAGTCAATCTTCAGACACCTTAGTTATAATCGGGGGTTTGTCCCTCTATGCCACTGGAACAAAGCTGCCTTGCCTCTCTGATCCAAGGCTACACATCTGTTTTGCTTGTTTTAAAACAAAAGGTTAATCTATTACTAATGCAGCTTGTATTTTTTGAAGGGGGTGTTTGTAGAACAATCCATATTTGTGGTCTTCTCTTGTTTTAGCCTTGCTGAATTGTTAAAATCACCCATTTGTCTGTAATAATCAGTCACCAAGCAAAAAATGACTGTGAAAATGTTTGACTATGCAAGTAGAACTGTGTTAGTGAACAAGTAATATGGGATTGTGTCATCTTTCTTGTACTTCACCCAATGAAGTCACAGGCTTCCAGAGGATCAATGATGTGTTGCAATGCACTCTGAAATTTTACATCCATAGAAAACTAATTTGCAAGCAATCGTGAAATTATAGCTTTACAAAGGAATAACTTTCAATGACTACATGATTAATCATTGCCTGTAACAGAGTTGTTCACTGTAAATACTCTGATGCACATCAATACAAGCAAAATAAAAGGGCTTCCATAGTGTTACGTAGAAATCCTTAAACATTTTTTTCAAACAATATACATCAAGTAATGTTTGCTTTAATCAAACTACTGCAATCATGCTAACATTTGGAGAAATGGGGGTCCCATATGCTTGAAGTTAGGAAGAACTGAGCAAAGTAAAATTTATTACCATTATCAGTAACCCCTAACAGGAACAGCTGAAAGAAAAAGATGATGATGATCAGCTATTAAAAGAAACTGGCAGTTCTGAACAGGCCATTCTTACAGTAACCTGTACATCAAAAAAAATAATTTCTTTCTTTCTTGGTAACAAGTTAATAAGGGCTACACAGAGTTAGTTTTGTAATTAATCCATTCTAGAAAAGGACTGTACAATTTCTTTTTTCAAATACAGGAACACTGTTGCTCCTGTCAGGAAGGCAGTATAGAGGTAGAGATGGGGAAAAAGGTTTTCGGTTTTCTTAAAATTAAAACAAATGGTCTTGACTATCCAGCTGCACGTCCTTTGATTCTAACATCAGCTGTCATCAGACTGTTGCATGAAAGAAGATTTTGCATTCTCCCTTTCGCATAACAGATTTTAAAAACTAGAAATTTCTGCTGTTTGGTTTTTGGTTTACTAGTTTGTGTCTTGCTGTTTGGATTATTAGTTGGTTAGAAGCGTGCAGACCCTGTTTTTTTAACTGCAAGTTGGAAGCCTTAAAGGCCTTGCTTCATGCAGCCCCCACCCCAAAAAAAAGGAAACAGAGTAAATATCATCCCATTTTCCCTCTAATTAGTTTAGTCAAACATATTTTATTATACTCCTTAAACACGTACTTCACCTCTACCTGTTGGGAATTAATTAACGGAAAAGTGGTCAAGTACATAAAGTGACAGGCATTGCTGAAAGCTGGCAATGTACTATTAGGTTCCTAGGTTGGTACTAGGCTATCAGCCCTAGGGCACATACAAGCCTAGCCATAACAATTCCCTGGATATTTCTTCCCACAATATTTACTTCCCTGGATCCCTGTCTAGCAGGGCAACTGACGTGATCCCAAGGGTGAATTTCCTATCTCCCATCCAATCATCAAGGTTCCTTTTGAAGAGGGCCAAAGAGGCGCTCTGTCTGACACATAATGGTCAGTCTATTCCAGAGTCTGGGGAGTCTCTGGGTCAGGAACATATTCCTCCAGCATGTTTTCTTCATTGTGATGACAAGGTTAGATCCCTGGAGCATGTGGCTCTGAGGGATTGGGATTTCTTTAAGTGTAGCATGTCCAAAAGCTCTGGGTTTGACATGGCCTTGTATGTTAAGCAAAGATCACCTCTGAGTAGACGATATGCGACAGAGTATAGCTGGAGTTGTTTTAGACGGTCAGCATAAGGCATCTGCTTTAGGCCTGTGATTCTTTTAGTGAGGTATTTCTGCGGCTTTTCCAGTTGTTGCAGATGCCTTGAGAGGTACATACCAAACGGGGAGTTGTATTCTATAATGGGTCTAATGAGGGATGAGAACAGTGGGACAATGACCTCCTATTTTCTGGATGAAAAGCCCTTAGTGATGATGTGTGCCACATAGAAGGATTTCCTGACTGTTGTGGTGATGTGGTTATCGAAGGTGAGACCACTGTCCACCTGTGTTCCCAAGTCCCCTATCACACATTCGATATTTAGTGTACTGCCACCTATGTGGTAATTCACAGGTACATGTTTTTCCCCAAAGGGGATAACTATACATTTCTTGGCATTGAGCTTGAGCCCATGGCTCTGGCACCAAGCATCTGTTTCTGTAAGGCCCCTTTGTAAAATATCCACATCATTTGGGGATTGAATAATGGCTCCCAGTTTGCAGTCATCTGCGAACTTTGTTAGCCTGAGTCCCTTAGTGTTGGCCTGTACTTCAGAGAAGTAGATGCCAAACAAGAGTGGTTCCAGGACTGAACCCTGAGGTACTCCACTTGTCACTTGTCTGGAGCTGGATTTGGAGTCAGCTACTTTTACAGTGTGGGTTCTGTCAGTAAGCCAGTTGGCAACCCATCGAGTGACGTAGGGATTAATGCCCAGCTTAGTAAGTTTATCTATGATTCCAGAGTGGGGGGTGGTGTCGAAGGCCTCGGTGATGTCCAGATAGGCTGTGTGGACCGCCTTACCCTCGTCCACAGCTCTGGAGACTGATTTGAAGAAGTCAATCAGGTTCAGGAGACAAGATTGGCCCTTCACGAACCCAAACTGGGTGGGGTCCAGTGTTTGAAGGTTCCCAATGTCTTTGTTTATAAATTCCATGATAATACGTTCCATGGCATTGCAGATCAGGTTTGTCAGACTGATGGGGTGGTAGTTCCCAGGATCCAGGATAACTCAGTGGGCACGAAGCCTGAGGTGAGGCTATGATTAAATATGACACTTAGGTGAGGTGCCAGTTCATTTTTTAGTTCATGTAGTACACAGCCTGGGATGTCGTCTGGTTCCATGGGTGCTGTATTCTTGGCTTTGGAGAGTGCGGTACCTGTGTGGCCATTACCGGAATTTGGTAATCTTTCGGTATTGAGATGGGCCTTTTAGGGAGGGTGAGAGGGGGGTGAAGTTGGCACTGTATCGATCTGCCAGGATATTGGCAATATCCTTGGGATCAGTATATTTAATGCCATTCTGTTGTAGCTCAGAGCAGATCTGAGCATTGCTATTTAGATTCTTGACATAGCTATAGAATGCCTTGTGGTTGTCTTTGGAATTTTTGGCAATTTTATTTTCGTAACTAGCTTTGGAGGATTTTATGAGGTATCTCAGCTTCTTACTGGGGCTGGTAAGGGAGTTTTTTGCATCCTGGGATTTTCCTCTTTTCTGCAACAGTTTCTTCCTTCTGTTGTAAAGTTTGTTTATGGCAGGGGACCACAAGATTGGCTTCCTTTTTTTGGAGGAGTGTGTCTTGGTTCTGTTTGGGATGGCACAATTCATGCACGAGTGGATGTGCTCGTACAGTGCCTTAGTGTAGGATTCAGAAGTCAAACTTTCAGTTCCCATCTGTGTGGTTGTCATGAAGTCTGTCACTTCTGACTTGAGTAGCATGAAGTTGGCTTTGGAAAAGTTTTTTTACAGAGGTTTCCTTACTGGGGGGTGGGGGAGGGATGTGGATGTCAAGGGTGATTAGCTTATGGTCAGACCTGACCAACGAGCGGGTGACCATAGGCATGGAGCATCGATTTCCCATGTTGGTAATGACCAGGTCTAGGATATTGGAGCCTCTGGTGGGACTATGGATTAGTTGATCAAGGGCACTGGAATTTATGAATTCCAAGAACCGTTGGGCAAATGTGTTGGTACACAAGTTTTCCCAGTTAATGGCAGAGTAGTTGAAATCACCCAGTATTAGGGTGTTTGGTTGTATCTTAATATTTTCCAGTATGTTTAGAAAGGTGTAGTGAGAATCTTGGGGCATGGTGGAGAGTCTGTAGGAAGCTACAATTTGGATTGCAGTCTTACCTAGTGTTACTTGCACCTGGAGAATTTCAGATGCATTGTGTTGGGCAACTAGCCTGGTGGTGTGAATATCCTTGGTGAATATGGACACTCCTCCACCTTTAGTGTTTCGGTCCTGGTTTGGTGGCCAAAACGTGTGGTAAGAGTTGTAGCCTGGTATTGCAGGGGTGCTCTCAGGAGCCTTGAACCAGGTCTCAGTTATTGCACAGATATTGATGTTCTCCATTTTAGGAGTGCCTTGAGAGAGTGTATTTTGAGGTTTAGACTTCTAGCATTGAGTAGCATTACCTTCAGATTTTGCATGCTTGTACCTGTTACGGTGGTGTTTTTTTCCTTTGAACTTTGCCTAAAAAAGGCACTATAGAGGTGGCAAGAGCCTTAGCCAGTAACCTGAATCCTAGGGGCGACAGGTGCATACCATCTCTGGCAAAGCATCGTGGTCTGTCGATCATGTCTTCCCAGGCAGACAGATACTGGATCCCGTTTGAATGACACCAGAAGCTTAGCCAATTGTTGAAGTCAAGGATTTTGTCCTTATACTGTGGTATCATTCTGGGAGAAGGCAGGATGCTACTCAGGGGCTAGGGTTATACCTGCCTGGGCCACATGATCCGACAACTCTTCCATGTCTCTTTTCATGTAGTCCAGGGAGGTATGTCTCAAGTTATTCACTCCAACATGGACAATGACAGAGTCATATTTGTATTTGTTATGTAGTGACTTGAGTGCATGCATTATGTGGCAGATCCTGGCACCAGACAGGCAGCTAACTGTAATTTTCTCCTTGTTCAGCCTGGTGAGTGGGACATCAGTGTGCCTGACTATAGAGTCACCTATGACTAAAGTGTCGGGTACATTGTCTTGCCTTAGGGGTTGTTGTTGGGTGGCACACTGGTGTTGTGAGCTATGTGACACTTTGGTTGTGATTGGTGTTTGTTTGCATTTCAGCTTCGGAGGTCCATGCTGCTTGGGCAGGTTACTGTTAAGGACTTCCATACATATGAGGGTTTAGTGTTGCTATGTGAGGGTGTTGGTGGTGTGGGTTTAGAAGGGCTATGTGTTGCTTGAGATGTAGTGTGGGTGTTAACCTTCTCCTCGACTGTCTAGTACAATCTTGGGTGGAGAGAGCTTTCCTTCCAATTTGGTCTGTAAGTGCATCTCTCACAGGTTGTAGTGTCGAGTGGTAGGAGGAGAGCATTGTCTGTGTACATGAGGCAATTGCTGCATTGCCCCAGTATGCCCAGATTCACCAGGTGGACAGGAGAAATCACTGGAAGCTGACCGCTGGGCATGCCTGCTTTGGTGCTTTTTTTTTGTAAAGTACAAGAGCTGTTTTCCCTTACCTTATCAAGGTATTTTGCAATTATAGGCTGTTTAGTGCCTATGATTAATTTCTCCTTATTAACAAGGAGAGTTGAGTGCTTGTATCAGTTTACGGCTTCCTAGTACTTTCCATCAGGTTTTAGAACAAGTGCTAGTTACAGGGATGCTTAAAGGTAAGATGAAAAAAATGGTTTATCCTAAACACTGCAGTGTGCACTATAGGAGCTAGATGTGAAAGTAGGTAACTTATGTTTTACCTGTCTAAAATGTTAAAGTTTTAGTGGAGAGTCACTATTTTTAAAACAGCAAGATAGATTGAAAGGGGGTGGTCACTTTTGTATTCTGGTACTATGGAATACAGTAGGATTGCCAATAAATTTAAATAGTTGAAGGGGAGTGATTTCACAAAATGATAATTTTGCGCTTGCTCACACAAGCCAGTAAAAGCAGAGAGGAAATGAGATATATGGACAAATTAACATAAGGGGCAGGCAACTAGAAATACAGTGGTGTTTAAGAACACAACAGTAACCGGGTGGGAGGGTGGGGGAAAAAACTTCTGCCTGACTCACGAGACACAGCTGTGGTCTCTTTTCAAGTTTTAATATGCAGTTAAAAGCAGAATACAAGTAAAACACAAGGTAAAGAAAACAAATAACAGTATTCAAAATAGGAAACAGCAATAAAGTAATACAAAATACAACACATAAAAAGCAAACTAACCTTTCCCTCACAGCAAAGTGTAGCAGAGTCTGGGTTAGCCTTTCTAGTAACTACAGCCATTAAAGTCTAAGATCCTCTTTTCAGGAAGATCCATTCTCATTAATAGCCAAATCCATGATAAATAGACTATCTCAAGGAGTTAAAAAGGAATATGAAGTATGACTGTTGTACAGAACCACTAAATTAAAACGTGTATGGAATTAATTACATAGTACTGTACATTCTCAGTCACCCAAAAAGAATCGTGGAAAAATGAGTTAGGATAGTGGCTTTTTGACCAGTCATAAAAATTTTGCTGTATATTGTACTTCATAAACCCGTCCCTTCCTTGCACATGAAACCCAAGAAGGTGACCTTACAAGCTGCAAATTAAACCTGTTTTTTTTTTTTTTGCTAAATAAAATATTTAATGTAATATTTGTGACGCAATCAAAGAAAATGGGTGGGTTATGGATTAGTGGTAGATTCATCTGTACCCACAATTATTGTACACAACTGTTCACAGAAAAAGGGAACTCTTAGTGAAGTTGCTGCTTCAATACAACTCTATGCATGCTGCAAGACATTTTGAAATCACAGTATTTACAGTTTAAGAAACTTCAATTTGCAATCAGGCTTCTTTTAGTAAGTGGATCAAAAGATTCAGTGACCTGAAAATAATGCACACGGAAAAGGTAATGGTATACTTCCAGTTTCTCATTTAATTGCAAGTGAATTAAATAACATTTCTTTGTTACGTCTACTAATTTTGCATACTCAAATGTGTCACCCTGCATTTTATCTGTGTGTGCTGAAATGGAAAATGGGATTGTCTGACTCCAATACAATCCACCTGCTCTTGTTCTTGCAGTACTCCAATCAGCATACAGAAAAAAAAGAAATTAAGTGACTTGCTCTCAAACTAATTACAGGACAAGAAATGGAATGAAATACAGACCTCTATAGAGTGTTGCATACATATGTACAGAGATTCACATTTAGCTTTTAAAAGAACTGTACAGTTTTCTGGTGACAAGTTGCATTTGAAAATTAAAAAGAAATGCATCACAAAATATCTGTACATATTTCAGGCAATCATCTAAAACATGACACATCCTTCATCTCTTTAAGAATAGCTCAGTAAACAATGTTTCTACCCTCTGCAGATTCTCAAGTGTTAGACATCACAACTGTCTCCTTATCCTGGGTCACTGGATGTACTGCACATAAAATAACATGGCATTCTCTTTACCTGGGCCCCTACACCACAACAATGTCCTTTTATCATGTGGCACAGATGTGTTGAACATGAAGTAACAACACTCCCCTTTTACCTAGGCTCCCACTACCATGCCCTTTTTACCATGTGACCCAGCTGTCTTACACATACAGTGACACAACACAACCTTTTTACCTACACTTCTACTTCACAACTATCCTTTTAGCCTCCACCCAGTAGGACTGCACAAGTAATATGACATCCCTTTTCACCTAGGCTTTTGTCCCAGTATTACATCCTTTTATCATCTGACCCAACTGTGCTGCACAAAAGGTAACATGACACCACCTGTTTAAAAAGGCAAAGAACATTTTGGGTAAAACTAATAATGAATAACAACATTATATTGCATTGGGATGTCTTTAGAAAATATTGCTGGATTTGCTTTCTAATAGACCACTGTCCACAGATCCTAACAAATCAGTGAAATAATGAATATTAGATGTCACATACTTTACAAAACAAATGGAAGCAGACAGAATGCAATGATTTAGACTTATATATGACGTGAAAATTGGTGACACGTCTTTTTGGACCGTTCAAACTAGGAAAATTTAAGGGAACATTTTGCGGTATTATAAATGACCTGGCGATATAAATCTTGAGAGCTCAATTATGATGTTCCTTCATTCACTGGATGTGGAGTTGAAGATTTCTAGACCTATAAAATTGTTATCTGTTTGTATTTGTTGTTAGCTAAGAAAAACCATTACAAAGAAATGGAAATCAAAATCACAGCCTCGTATTACTGAGGTAGTAAAAATTATGCTGGAATTCAGACAAGTAGTAGTTACTGAAAGCAGGAAAGGGTGAACATGTTATTAGCAAATGGAATTTATTAGACCAGAGTGTGCAGTATTCAAGGATATATCACATTTTTTTCTTGTTGTTAAAGACAATGATCTAGAAAATACTTATGCAAAGATGTATGATAACATGACAAATTAATTGTCCCACTGAATACACTACCATGAGGTTCTGCACTGTAAACTAAATAAAAGGATGGACAGCTAAACACTGTGAGAGCATCATGCAAGAGGATTGCACAGTATATACTTAATGGTACTGATCTTATTGGTAGAAAAGTATTGCATTTGCTCTTTTTTTCCATTTTAATGTATGTACAGCAAAGAAATGTGATGGTGGTTCTAATGGTTTCCTGTCTTGTTTGTATACGCATGGTCTTTGTTAGAGTTGTTTAATTTCTGTAATTCTAACAGAGGGTATTTCCATCTTTGTATTATAAGCACTGCCTCAATTCACGTATTGGTTGTATTTTGAATTTATTCTTCAAATAGGTGCCTCACTTTTAATTTCTCATGAACACTGGCTATTTCCTTAAAAGATATCAGCAAGAATGCTTAATGGTACTGATCTTATTGGTAGAAAAGTATTGCATTTGCTCTTTTTTTCCATTTTAATGTATGTACAGCAAAGAAATGTGATGGTGGTTCTAATGGTTTCCTGTCTTGTTTGTATACGCATGGTCTTTGTTAGAGTTGTTTAATTTCTGTAATTCTAACAGAGGGTATTTCCATCTTTGTATTATAAGCACTGCCTCAATTCACGTATTGGTTGTATTTTGAATTTATTCTTCAAATAGGTGCCTCACTTTTAATTTCTCATGAACATTGGCTATTTCCTTAAAAGATATCAGCAAGAATGCCATTTTATATGAAAAAGTATAAACCAGCATTTGCAAACAAAACACCAGAAAACAAATTCTTATGTGAGGGCTGAGATTCAACCATTTCCCAAGAAGACAAGTTTAGTCCTGTAGCCCCAAGTCAAAATAATCTACTCTGTGGTAACTGCATTTTGCAGAGAATAGTCCAATGTTACAGTGGACAACTACGACAGATTTAAATCTGATGCATACTTTGGTGACTGGCCCCTTCCACATTTCAGAGGTGTAACTGAACACTCCCATTTTCCATTCCTTTTCAACAAATGTCAAAGGATGCTTAGCTTCTCCTTGTTAAGAATTAAGTAGTGCTGTTGTGGAGAGTCTGGAATAGAAGCGTTGTACACACTTCTATCTCACCTCATCCTTGATATAACATTTCCACTTTTGTTAAGTATTTCTGGTACAACACAGTATTTATTTTTGCAAGTCACTTAAGAGATGCTGACACAAAATCAAGAATAAGCTGTTGCAGATCTATAGCAGTATCACGAGAAATTCATATTCAAGCTGCCCTGAGGCTGTGGAGTTGAATACCACTGCTGTCTTTTGGCAGGCAATGTAACATTATAAAACGAGATCAGCACCTACGAATATTACTGAAGTGGTAGAATGCAACCCCCATGGTGATGGGAGCAAACCCCTATCAAGCGGTCATTCTTTTAGACTTAAATGCTGTCCGTTTTATCAGAGGAAAGTCTGTTAAAGGACACCAACTAAATTCCCTAAATCTTTCCAGGTACTGAATTCATGTTACATAAAACATGTTAACTAATCTACTTTAATCTATGTAATTCTTTAACCACAGATTAGAACAAAGGAAAAAGATAATCCAACACTCAGAAATGTTTTAACCACTTGTCTTCTTCACTGGATCTGAAAAAAGAGAGAGAGCAATAATTTCCATAATATCTTGTCAAATTAAATTGCAAACATTTAATGTAAAGCTGCAGTTTTGAACAAACTTTGTTCTCAATGTTTGATCTGATAACTCCATATTTAGAAAATCTAAATGTACACAGTAGAATCTAGTACAGTAAATGCTTCTTTTAACAAGTCGGATGTTATTCATATTCTGCTCTCTGTCCAATTAAGCACTTCTTCAAGCTTGCAGCTCATATACCTTGCTGATGTTCTTGCAAACATTGTTTGCAGTTAAGACTATACAATAATAGATGCTTACACACATTCCTTAGGTTTTACAGCTGCATCACATGGGACTGCATTATCTTAATTTAAGCACTGAAAAGGCAATCCCACCATCATTTCACCCTTTCTTTCTCAAAAACATTATGACTCTTTCTCTAATGACAATTTTTTAGAATTGCATTTTTCAGCACCTTTCATCTTTCAAAGGATTTCTTATCCTGTTTACTAACGCTTCCACTATGGCCCTACTAAGTAATAACCCTGCAGCTTTCCATGTGGCAGACAAAGTGCTAAAAAGCACTGTAAACATAGTAAGAGGTTTCAACAAAGTCAGCAGAAAAAAGGAGGAAAGCCCTTGAAAACGTATTCTTAGTAAAATGGTGGCAAAGTCTTCACATGGAGAAGATAACTGACCCACTTCTACAAAATGTAAAGCTTCAGCTTGTCCATTCCCAGATATGAACATCTTTGGACAAGTATAAAGGAGACAAAAAGTAAAATAATTCAGGCAAGGACAACTTTCCTGATAACTGCACAATATGTAAGGAAGACCTTAACAAAGCCTAGACACAGCTCTGCTCTCCTACTTTTCACCTGTCATAGGTGGGTATGTCACCCCCAAAGTTCACAGGCACTGGCACTGCCTCTGGTGACTGTGTGTCCTTTCCTCCAGTGGCTACATAATTAAAGATTAAAACAGTACTGGTAAAGAGTACCAGCACTGCATCCTTTAAAGTGTTTGCATGAAGACTCTTCCACATGCTTGAGACCTTGACTATGGAAATTACAAGTCTTCTGCTGTGTTAGTACAGACTGCCATTCTGCCAGCAACATCTGGTGTGAGACCATGTGCTGCTACTCTAGTTCATCATAAATCACTAAACTGGACATCAAAGGCCAGTGACGATCTACATTATATTTAATCCTCCTACTCAGTACACGGCTGCCCAAACGTCAGTGATCATTCCACCCCCTTCATTGCCTTACCTACTGTGGTCTGCTGCAGTTGGCCTCCTGGCAGTGGTTCTATTTTTATTTTACATTTCTTGACCGGGATAGTCTGACTGGATATAGGCCCATTTTCAGCGGAGGCCTGGGGAGAAAAGCTCCAAGATAATAATACACATTGACCATTTAGTAAATGCTAGTTTCAAGCAGATTACAGTCATAAGTAATAACCAGCAGTTAACACATATAGTGCTAACTTATCATAAAGGGCGGCCACGGTGGTGCAGCAGTTAGTGTTGTCGCCTCACAGCAAGAGGTTCTCTGGTTCGATCCTCGGCTGGGGTGCCTTCTGTGTGGAGTCTGCATGTCCTCCCTGTGGTCGGGTGGGTTTCCTCCGGGTGCTCCGGTTTCCTCCCACATCCCAAAGTAGGTGGATTGGACACTCTAAATTGGCCCTAGGCGAGAGTGCGTGCATGTGTGTACCTTCTGTGGAAGGTTGGGCGCCAGGCTGGCAACTTGACACCGTAAAACTCCACTGGCAATCATGAGCAGACAGGTAATTCCGCTGTGGCGACCCCTAACTGGGAAAAGCCGAAAGGAGTAGTAGTAGTAGTACTAACTTATCATAAAACACTTTACAAAACATAACATTATTTTCAAAGTTATATATACACATAACATTACATTCAGGTTTAAGACACATTGAGCAGCATTTATACAATTGACCCTTCCTGAAATGGAGTGGTAGAAAAAAGTTAGAAGTAGCTGAAAGTAAGGCACCTAAGAAATAGAGAGATCACTAGTCTGGGTTAGTGCAAGGACATAACAGATGAGTTTTGAAGTATTTCTTGAGTTTGTTTTTGAATTGAGTTAGTGAGGGTTCTAGGGTCAAGTCAGCTGGGAGTCTGTTCCATGTTTTTCCAACAGAGTTGGCAAACAGAGTTCCCAGCTGAGTAGTTGGATTTGTATGTTTGAACTAGGAGTCTAGTGGATGATCGCAGTGGACGGGTGCTGGTGTAGGGGATAATATTTTTTAGTGCAGGTGTATTATCTGGTTGGTAAAGGACTTTATGTGCCATTATTAGCTGGTTGAACTGCAGTAGGCTAGGCAGTTCAAGCCATCCTAGCCGATTTAGGTTGTGACAGTGGTGTGTCTAGTAGGCTGTGCCAGTAGCAAATCTGGCAATGTGGTTATAGCAGGATGATAGTTTATTAAGACCTGTTTTGTTTAAGTTGGAGAATAGAGGAGAGGCGTAGAGAAGAGTTGATAGTAGATGGGAACGGGCAATTGCAGTTCTAGCAAGTGGTGGGGTAAGGAAAGGTTTGATTCTGTAAAGAGAGCCAACTTTTTATTAATGGTTTTTGATAGTTTGATTGATATGCGCATCAAACTTCAGGTTATCAGCTATGACAACCAGTAGTTTAGTTTGGGCTTCTCGGGAGATGATAGTGCCATTGTTAGCGATTATGTTGAAGGATACCAGGGGGGGTCCTGCATGTGGGGGAGAAGAGGAGCAGCTTAGTTTTGTTAGGATTTAGGATTAGATGTTGATTGGAGAGCAACTTTTCCACTGTACTGAAGGTATTTTGGGTTAATGTGAATAAAATGGCTGGTGAGGTGTCAGAACAAATCAAGGTGGAGTCATCTGCATACTGAATGCAGGTAGCATCTGGGATGACTGAATGAAGGTCGTTGATAAAGATGGAGAAAAGAAGGGGTCCTAGTATCAAGCCCTGGGGGACTCCTAATGTGATGGGTAGGCGAGATGATAGCTTGTCCTGCCATAGGACTGCCTGTTGCCTTCCCTGCAAGTGGGATTGAAACCACTGGAGTGCATGGTTGTTTAAGGAGAAGGTCTTCAAGGTATTTATAAGCATTTTGTGGTCAACCATGTCAAAAGCCTTGGATAGATCTAGAAAGAGTGCTGAGGATAGTTTGTTATTATTGCGGTTGTGGTTAATGACGTTAGAGAAAGAGAGGAGAGCAGTAGTAGTATTGTGGTGTGGCTTAAAGCCATGCTGAAAGTTGGACAACAGCTTGTTCTGTGTGAGGTAGTGCATGAGCTGTATGTGTATGCACTTCTCCATAATTTTAGCTAGAGGTGACAGAATAGCTATGGGTCTAAAGTTTGACAGTTCAGTGGAACTGCCTCCTTTATGGAGAGGTATGACATGGGAGATTTGCCATATAGTGGGTACAGTAGCTTCAGATATAGCTTTGTTGATCAAGATTGAGATGGGGTATGCTATGGTGTCAGCAGCCTTTTGCAGATAGTCTGCTGAGAGGAGGTCGGCAGCCAGGGTGGTGGGTCTTAGTTTCTTAAGTAGGGCATCAATAAGTTGAGTAGGAACAGGTTGGAAGATAAAGTATGTTTGAGTACTGGGTGTGGCTGCATTAGAATTGGAGCCACTGGGACAGAGTTGGCTGGCTAGAGACTGGATTGTCTCTGTGAAGAAGCTGTTGAAGTTATTAGCAATGTCTACTGGGGATTATTGTTGGGAAGCTGAGAGTGGTGGAGTGGCAGTTTGGCTTGGGTGGACTACTTTGTTTATTCCTGCCCAGAACTTTTGAGGTTTGTTTTGGTGTTTTTGCAGTAGATGGTAGTAGTGGTTCTTTTTGTTTAAGGTTGCGGATTTTTTGGTGTCATATCTTAGTTGATCAAGTGGGGCTTTTGTTTTTCAGTAGGTGGCCCATGCTTTGTTTCTGAGTGAAATTTTGGTATCTTTAGAAAGCCGTGGTGCAGTATTAACTTTGGTTCTAATAGAGCGGCTGGGAGCATGGGAGTTAAAAATAGCAAGGAATTTGGTGTTAAAGTATGCTCCTGCTTCATCAAGGGGGAGACTTTTTAGTACTGACCAGCTGCATGCCTTAAGTTCATTTTGAAACTTGGTGAGAATAAAATTCTTGTTGTTTCTTAATGTTCTATAGGTGAGTTGGTAGGAGCAGTCTACTTTGAGCTTCATTACATAGGTGAGACAGTGGTCACTTAGGTCATCAGGCAAAGTGCCTGATTTATAGGATTGAAGATGGGTATTGACGAGTAGCCAGTCTAGGGTACTTTCCTTGTTATTGGGTTTTCCTGTCCTGGTGGGGGAGGTTATGATTTGAGTAAATCCATAGAGGTTTATGTGGGTTGTGGGGGTTTCACAAGAGCAAGTGTTCCAGTCAATGATGAAATCCCCAAGAACAATTGTTTCGTGATGGGTAGTTATTGGATAACCAATATAAGAATTCTTCTAAGGTTTCTGTGTTCCTCCCTGGGGGGAATGTAGACACAAACAATGTTTACATTTTTGTTTTTTATTAATTTGTAGTTTTGAGATAAGAATTTCAGCATTATTGAACTGGGGTGGTTGTTGAGTGTCTACGCTGACAGAAAGGGTAGACTTGTAAAGTATGGCTACCCCACCACCATTTCTGGTGTTACGGTCAAGTCGAAACATACTGTACCCTGGCAGCAGAATCTCATGGTCCCTGGTGCCAGGCTTTAGCCACGTTTCTGTTAAGTGTAATATATCTGGGGAATGAAGAGTCTCCGCAGAGAACATGGGGCATAAAAAGGGCATTGGCCCAGAAGGGAACAATCTCCCTACGACAAAGGAGTCCTTACACATCCAGAAGGAAAAAATGCAGAAGAAAAAGGGGAGACCCTTAGCCAGAAGGGAATCTTAAACAAAAAACAGAACAAACAAGAGGGGGGTTTGGTTTGAAGGAGGAAATACAGCAACAGTGAATCACATCTACTGTTATGGGAATATTTTAAACAATTGTACTATGTCCTTCTGCATGTCCTCCCCACGGTCGAGTAGCGTTCGAAAGACATGCGTGAATGGGCATGCCTTCATTGAAGGCTGGGCGTCGGGCTGGCACCTTGGCACTGTAAAAATCTTCTGACAATCATTAGCAGACCGGAGCTCCGCTGTGGCGACCCCTAACCGAGAAAAGCCGAAAGAAGTAGAATGAACAGCTAAGAGGGCATGCGGGTGCTGAGTTTTGTTATTTATGCTCCTAATGTTTAGATGGCAGGCCAGTAGTGAGTCAGGAGGTCTATCTGTTGGAGCTATGGTGGTAGGGGATATAGCAGGGGGATTAGGATCAACAGGTGGGGATGGACAAAGGTTTGGGTGGATGTCGCCATCCTTTGTGAGGTTGTAGTGTATCCTGAGTATGAGTTTTAAGATTTCGAATAAAGTTTTGTAATAGTGTCTATTTTTAGGACTAGTGTAACTAGGGCTAGTAAGATGGTTGTATTTAGGGGTTAAGGAGGTAGCATGAGGGAAGTGAGTAAGGGTGCATTATTATCTGCTGTAGATGGGATGGATGTTTGGAATTTAGGGTAGTGGAAACCTGGGTGATCTTGACATTTGTAGATGGTTATGAGATATGGGATGAGTAAAAGGGGTAGAAGTAGAGTCAATAAGACTATTTTGGGAGATAGCATACCTATTGAATGAGACTTGAAACTTAGGCAAAAGGAACAGTAGAGTTGGAGGACTGGTGTTATCAGGTTGAGGGTGGTGCTGTTGAGTGACAAGTTATTACTGATTGGTTTAAAAAAGTGGGGTGTGGTCTAGTACCAATAAATGTAGCAGCAGCAGGGGCAGGAGGAATTTGGGGGCAGGGTGGGGTGCGAAGCGAGGGCAAGCAGAGCAGGAATGAACCAGTGCCTGTACTAATTTGTAGCAGTTTAACCTGTACGAGGAAAGAGGGGGTGGGGAAAACAGAAGGCAGTAGGAGTGGTTAGAGGTAAGTTGAATGTAAGGGCCTAAAATCTGCACTCAGCACTTTAATGTTACTTGCACTCAGCACTTAAATTTTACTTATGTTTAGCAGGAAAGACAGACAAACAGTATACAATTTTGAGGATTTTTACAAGGTTTACTTGTTTAAATGTCAGACAAGTAAGTAAAACTTTCAAGGGGAATCTATGTCCGAGTGTTACAAAGCCAGAAAGGTACACGGTATATTTGTAAAAATTAGGGTCAGAGAGACAACTGTAAGAGTCAGTGTACTTTAGTTACATGGGAAGGAGGCAAACACTCAAGTAGAAAAGAGCCCTATGGCTGACCAAAATGGCGACTTGCTTAATTACACAGCACTGTAAGAGAAAGCTTAACAAATGTTTTTTATATGTGTAGCCTACTCTGATTAACTGCTGGGAGAAACAGTTTTTGTTGTGGTGGCCAACTGCAATCCTGTAGACACCGTTATGCAGAAGCTGCAGTATGTTAGTGTAGGTAAATGTGAAGTTCAACTAGGAAAAGAGAAAAGCAGAGATTCTAGGGTAAGCATTAAGGCAGCAACAGGCAGTTATTTTATAATAGTACATTCAGAAAGGTTTTGGGGGGGTAAAGTAGCACACTTCAGAATGGACTAGGATTTATAGCTAAGAAACCTAAGCAAGAGAGCAATGCAATAAGTAAACACTTCTCTTTCCCCTATATTATCTGGCTCCATCTAAACATCTGCGCACATGAATGCCCTCTTTGTTCTAGTGATCTTTTGAAAATCTGCCTTCCAAAACAACTTCACGCAACAGTTACGCAAGTGCTGGTTTCCCTTTAGCACATGCTTTACGGACAAGAGAATTTGGATCAGGCATAGGAATGTTCAGTCTCCATTAGTATCTGTAAAATGCCAGGAAGTATTCTTCCTTTCAAGCCAAACAATATGCCATAAGTAAATACAAGATTATTATTTTGCTTCTGTTCTAGTTTTGGTTTTAATGCAGACTCAATAGATGGCGAGAAGCAAGCCAGGTTTCCTGCATCAGCACTTGAAGACTCCCCATTTTTGACATTCTCAGAGCCACAAACAAGAACTGTTGTCATAAAACTCCTCTTCTCCCCAGAAAAGACAGATACATGCCAGGCATGACAGGTTTCATCTCTTGTAGATATAAAAGGACTGATGGCAGCAAATTAGCTACATCCAGGCACTCCAGCTCAGTCTTTAAGAATAAGTTCCATAAAAAACTTTCTCTTTTGTTAAACCATATAGTTGGATTGTGACAGAAGCCACCATTCAAAAAATACCTGACTGCTCAACTGCAGTTTGTATATATACCAGCCAAGAAGTTCATGATACTAGACAGGTACAAGAAATATGTTCATCTCTTCGAAATGTCTGCCAGCCTGGTGCAGAGATACAGATCTCATCCGACACACCTATGCTCCCAAGTTAATTAGCTGCACAGGTAATAGAGTGTGGGTCACAGTCTGTATGTTTGCATGTGCTTACAAACATCATATGAACATGAATAATCTGCCTTATTCAAGTGACATTTGCTTACACCTTCTAATGTTAACTGAAGCATGGGTATAGTCACTTACAACAATGAAGGTGTTGTAAGGCAACTTTCTAGGTCTGGCAAGTAATGGTCTCTGCTGCTACACCTAGCTTTGGCTCAACTGTTTCAAAGAAGACTATAAGGGGGCTTTCATGAATACTAACTTATCAATGAACGTTACTGCTGGAGCTAATCATCAATGATGAAATCAAGCAAACAAAAGAGAAAATAACTTATCATCACACAAAATGTTTTTAACAATAGCATTAGTTTTGTCAATGATGCCCAAATGGCATCCTCACATGTTGCCTGGTTCACTAAAGGTCATGTGACTACCTTCCCTCACAAAGAATCTCTCTTTCTAGGGTTCAGTCCAATGTTCTTGACTCTGGAGCCAATCATGGTCCTTCTTTGTGACAGGTACTTAAAGGCAGGTTTTGCCTACATTCCTTTCTGTATGAGAGGTGGTTAGGGAAACATTTTACCTATATCTTCCTTCACTATGAGAAGTGGATAGGGTACACTCTCTGCCTGCATCTTCCTTCTCTATGAGATTTTATTTAAAGGTATAAGAATGACAGCATCATTTATGACTCCTGGGTGAAAGCAACTGGATTAGCAATGACCACTTTCTGGATTTCAGCCATTCACTGGTCCTGCTTTAAGCCTTGGCAAGAAAGGGAATACAACAGGTGCTGTGGCAGACATTCACCCAAAACTTTCCCAAAAATCTGATCAGAAAAGTATTTTACTTCTGGTTTTTAATATCCCGTCCAGGAAATCGAAGGATACATGTTACACCCTGACATGTTAAAACTCTTCACTGCACAAAAAATAAATAAATAAATAAAAACATTTTACATGGTCTTTCAGTCAGGAAAAGTATCACATAAAACATTTATATTTCTGTACAGAAATCTGTCATTATCATTTACTAACATTATAAGCCAGCTCTAAAAAGCACAGGTCTTTACCCTGACTGCTCCCCAGATGACCTGGTGCAAACATCTGGACTAAGCACAAAAGATGTGAAGTGCACCACTTCTGTTTAACACAAACTGAAACAGCTTTGTTGAACATAACTTGATGGATGACCAGGTACAGATTCCAGCACAGGATAACAGGAGGCACATACACGCCCAAGCGGTGCACAATGGAAGGGTGGGAGCACTAATTTTTACTCTGGCCCATTGTTACAGGAAATATGAAGCTGTTAGCTTTTGCTGTCTCCTAGAAAAAAGGAGAAAGTAAGGTTCCTAATAAATAATACTGTCACTTCTGTGTATCCATAGAAGCAGTTCCCCAGACTGTTGGGGAACAGTATCCCGATGCTTAGTAAGTAGACTTCAGTTTCATAGGAAAGATAATATACAACTCTTTTTTGCTTCTCGATTATTTACAAGCACTTGACTACATCTGTTATACTAATGAGCCATCCGTCTATTTTTATTCCTCATGACAGCCACCCATCCTATTCTCATTCAGCCTAGGAGGAACAACATAAAATGTCATTTTGCTAACTTAGGAATCAATGCAACTACAGCCACATCAAACATCCTCTAGTCTTTGGCCAAGACTTTCAAAACGTGCCCTACAAATCTACAAATACAGTTGTTTAGTCTCTCAGTCATCATAAAATGTTCAGGATATTAAAATACACGGGGAGGGGGGGAGAGACTGAATACTGCAACAATGAAGAGGACATCTATCCTGTGTCCTTCCATATCAATGCTGCAGTATTCTTCAGCTAAGGGACAGTACAAGAATTCAAGATGATGCCTGGGAGTAGGTAGGCAGAGACGAACCCTCCACAAACCCATGCAGGATAGCCCTGGCAAAGCCTATCCTGGCCCTGGAAATAACATTCAACTTGTAATATTTAGTGAAAGTTGACCAAGTAGCAGCCATAAGGATAGAACTGGTATCCTGACCCTAGAAAAAGGCACCAGAGGAGGCAACTCCCTAGCAGAATGTGCCTTACAGGTGAGGAAAGACATTTGCCATGAAAGGAACAAAAGAAATGGCCTTAGAAATCCAGGAGGAGATGGTTTGCTTAGAAACAACTAAACCCAATATTCCAGGATGAAAAGAAACAAAAAGCCGAGATATCTGAACTGTCTATGCAAATCCAAGATGTGAGGAACCTTTCCACTAGCAGACTGCAGAGCAGGAATTTTAAGGGATAATCCATTGGCCACCTTGGGCATAAAAGAAATATTAGTACGAAGAGACACCCTGTCTCTGTGGACAACTAAAAAAGTAGAATAATGTTGAGAACATATGAAGGGAAGCAATATTGAGAAAAGTGTTCGGCAGGAAAAACATCCATAATTGGTCTCCCTGTGCCCTCTTTTTGTGGGACCAAAAATATCTTTGTGGGAGGTATGGCTTGAATGGTGCCCTCAGCTAAAAGAGAGAGAAGAACTTCTGGGAAATGAGAGAGCTGTCCCTGAGGAGGATGGATACCTCAAAAGGGAGGCAGGGACTTCCAAACCAGTATATATCCCTGATGGATAATGGACAGAAGCCAAGAATCTGAAGTGATTTCAAGCCAATTTGGGAGAGACAGGGAAAGGCAGAGGGACAAGGGAACGTGGTTGGCAGGAGGAGGTAGCAAACTGTCACACATAATCAGGCTTGTCCAGAAAAGAAGGTTTCTGGGCATACGAAGTCTGAGTAGACTTAGCAGGAGGCACACTAGAACCCTTCTTGCTCTTGGAAGGAAGTCAAGACTACCTACGAACAAAGGCAGATTTAGAGGGATAATTCCTCTGAAATTTAGGAACAGCAGAAACAAAAAATGCTTCAGTTTCTGTAAGGCTTTGACCTTGTCCTGAATAGCCTTGAAAAGGTCAGCAGCAGCAGATCCAAAAAGGTATTTATTACCCAAAAGAGTATCTAAAAGTTTGGCCTTAATGTCATCAGGCAAAGTCTGTAGATGAAGCCAAGAATAATGCTTCATAACTGAACCAAAGGCAGCAGTTCTGGAAGAGGCATCAGGTGCATCATAGCTGCATTTGATTGAATGGTGGATAACTTGAGCAGCACAGCCGAGTAGGGAAAGTACCAAAGCCTTCCCCCCCCAGAGTCAGGAAAGTCAGAAACTACCTTGGCAGCCTGACAAAGAAGAATCAAAACATCTAATCATATGAGTGCAGTAGTTGATGGCCCTAGAGGACAAAGTGGCAGCAGTGTAAACTTTCATGCCCAGCCTTTCCACTGCCCTACTGTCCTTATCAGAAGGCAACAGCTTGGTGGAGGGCAACAACCTGGATGGCCTGTCAAAGGAGACAGACACTACAAAAGGGTCAGTAGAAGGGCATTTACAAAGAAACTTACACTCCTCAGGCACTTTACAGAACTTGTCCAATTTTTTAGGTTGTGGAGGCTGAGAGTCTGGGGCTACAGAAGCTGCCGAAAAAGTATCCAGAAGGGCATCCAGAACAATAGGAACAGCAGATGGTTTGAGAGACTCCATCTGTAGGAGCTCATAATACCTTTTTTGAATATCAGACACTTGAGAACAATCCCACTTAAAGTAATCCATCATATGGGTAGTGGTATTCCCAAAGGAGAGTTATTCGAAAGGTAGTCTGGGCTGATGGAGTTGCCCTCATCTGAACCGTACTCAGGGGGAAGGGATTTGGGAACAATAAGCCAATGATTCTTCCAGAGTCCAGATCCTCATCCAATGAATCTAACTCCCTATGCCTCTTCAGTGGAGTGAAAGATCAGGGTGGAGCAAGAGCAGAGACCTCTTGAAGTGGCTTCAAGTCAATCAAACATTAAATAAAATGTGAAATTCTACCATTCACATTTGGGATCCTTCACAATATGCTTTGTTTTCTGTTTCTTCTGCAGCAGGACATCTGCACAAAACATCCTTAGAGGGTCAGACTCTGGACGCAGCTCTATAATGATAGTAGGAATCTCCTCCCTTACTAAGATCTGAGGAATCCCCCCTCCCGCAGTCCTTTGGATATAATTAGCTGAGGTTGCGCCTCAACATCAGGTACAGGTGTTTGAAAAGCATGCGAGAAGAAGCCAGATCTGTGCCAGCTTCCAATGTGGTTGTGACAGCGGAATTTGAAGCAACCATCAGATGGTCCTCCAGGCTTTTACCAGCCTTAAGAGAGACGTCCTAGAAGACTGGACAGCAGACAGATCAGACTAACTTTCTTGGCAGATGGCTGGCCCCCAGGATGGAAAGATTCCACCATATTATCCTGAACTAACAAATTAAGATGTTGGGTGTCTAGGTATATGGGACAAGGAGGAGAGGAAACTGTGGACGGTCTTGGGTACAAATGCCTGGCAGACAGAACACTGCATATGGTCATGAGAAGCACCCAAACAAAAAAAAAATCACTGGTCATGATGGTCTTTATGGGGAATCTACCTCCCAGACTGAAATTTCCCCTTTCTAGTGGACATGAAGACAACAAATGTAGAAGAAAGAAAGAACCCCCCCCCCCCCAGTGGGGTACTTATCTGAAAAAAAAAAGTCTTGGTAACCAGCACAGTAGAAGGGAGTCCAAAGTGATGTTCGACAATGGCATTTGGACTGGGAGCAAAGTAGTTTGGAGTATCTGTGTCCACATGTCACCTTTACTCTCTTCATCATGCATGGGAAGCAAAGGTTTGATGCAGAGTGCCTATAAGAGCTGAAGGCTTTGGCATAATGGCCGTACATTGAACTGTCCTTGGTAGTAAATCTCTTAGGTAAAGAATATTGCAACAGTGATATGGAAGGACATCTGAGACACCTTGCAGGATTAAATGTATTATCCTAACATAGTTTCTCAAGACATTAACTATGCTTAAGTCATGGTTGAGGGCTTGTTCTACATACGACGCAAGTCATTTGCATTTTCGGATTATCTAATGTATGACGTTTAATTGTGTGTGTGAGATCCAATAATTTCCTACTAGATTACTAGACAGCACCACAGCATACTTAAACCACCCAATTAAGTATATCTGGTAATAGGAATATGGCAATTGTTATATCTAGTAATGGAAATATGACAGAATTATCAGTATATACTCTGTTTTACAATCAAGTAGCATGCTTTGTTAACTACATGTAGTTTACTGCGTTTATCTCAGCAAAATCTATTCTGAAATAAACTGCCCCCCCCCCCCCCCACATCTGACATAGATGCACACCTCTTCTGATTCCCGATTCCTATGAATCTTTCCTAGTAGACTGGCCCATTATTTCCTTCTGCAAATGATTTATATACCCAGTAAACTAACCTATTGTATGATTTTAAGTTAACTAGGCTGTTTATGATATCAGACTGTAGTTGTTTTTCTTTCGGCTTTTCCCGGTTAGGGGTCGCCACAGCGGAACTCTGGTCTGCTAATGATTGGCAGTAGATTTTTATAGTGCCGAGGTGCCAGCTCGAAGCCCAGCCTTCAACGAAGGCATGCCCATTCACGCATGTCTTCCAAATGCTACTCGACCGCAGGGAGGACATGCAGACTACACACAGAAGGCGCTCCAGCAGAGAATCGAACAGCAGAACCTCTTGATGTGAGGCAACAATGCTACCGCTGCACCACCGCGGCTTATAGGATATCAGACTGTAGTACAGTATCAAAACCCTATGCTACATATGTGTCTAATGCGTGAACTGTTAACCACTGTTACAAGGCTGAGGAGTCCTCTTTAAAAATGCAGCCAATACTACTCTTTTAAGATTAACTGCTTTAGCTCCCTGCTTGTAACCCCAAGCCTGTTCCATACCTCCGTAAAAATACATAAAGCACTTGAAATCGCTTCCAACACACAAGCACACATGTACAGCATTAAAATTATTCCCTTACCTAACGCTTACTCTAAACCTAGCCCACAAACAGTATCACACACATACTCCTAGCCCTAACACCAATTGACTTACATTTTTACTGAAAAATGCATTTTTTGGGAAAATTAGCTTTTGGTTAAAAAAAAAAAATAATAATAATCTACACACACACACATATACACATTTGCTATTGAAAAGTAGAGAACTGTTACATTGGAAAACAATATCCTGAGACAACTGCACCAAAAGATTATAAGATCAAGGACCACAATGTAGAGCAGATGGACATGCCCCCCCTGCAAGAACCATAGTTCATAGGTTCATACTAGGCTATCTGCCCTAGGGCATTTATAAGCCTAGCCAGAGTATGTTTGGCTTTCGCCACCCATTTTAAATTAATTTTGCTATGCCCTTTTTCGAGGTTAGTATACTGTGCCTCTGTCTAACAGTGACACAGAAGTGATACCCTGGGTAAACCTATGATCTCCCATCCACTCATCAAGACTCCTCTTGAAGAGAATCAATGAGGGACTCTGCCTAACCTGGACTGGGATTTTATTCCATAGTGAAGGGAGCCTCTGGGTTATGAATCTGTCCCTCCAGCATGTCCTATTTATTTCAGTGCTGAGGTTCAAGTCTCTCGGCGTGTAGCTCGATGGGATTTGGATTTTTGAGGTGCAGCATGTCCCTTAATTCGGGTTGGACATGGCCTTATACGTCAGGCACAGGTCACCTCTGAGCAGGTGGTATGCCACTGAGTAGAGCTGGAGTTTCTTTAACCGGGCAGCATATGGCATCTGTTTGAGCCCTTTGATCCTCTTGGTGAGGTACTTTTGGGGTCTTTCCAGTTGCTGCATGTGTTTGGTAAGGTACATCCCAAAAGGGGCATTGTACTCGATTATGGGCCTGATGAGGGATGAGTAAAGAGGCACGATGACCTCCCCTAATCTAGATGTGAACCCCTTCATGATTAGGTGGGCTATATAAAATGTTTTTCTAACCACTTTGGCCACGTGGTTGTCAAATGAGAGATTGCTATCAACTTGGGTCCCCAGGTCCCTAATTACTTCTTCTGTACTTAATGGATTACCACCTATGTGGTAATTTGTGGGCACTTTGTTTTTGCCAAAGGGGATGACTATACACTTTTTGGCGTTTAGCTTGAGGCCATGGTTCTGGCACCAGTTGTCTGTTTCTATGAGGCCCTTTTGGAGGATGCTTGTGTCAGCTGGAGAGTCGATTATGGCGCCCAGTTTGCAATCATCTGCGAACTTGGTCAGCCACAGTCCTTCCGTGTTGGCCTGTACCTCCAATAAATATATACCAAACAAGAGAGGTCCCAGGACTGAGCCTTGTGGGATGCCACTTGTAACTGGTTTGGAGTCTGACATGGCTCCAGCAATTCTAACCATGTGAGTTCTGTCCTTGAGCCAGTTTGCAACCCATCTAGTGACATAGGGGTTTATATTTAAGCTGGTGAGCTTATCTATAATGCCCGAGTAGGGTATTGTATCAAAGGTTTTTGCGAGGTCCAGATAGGCTGTGTGGACCACCTTCCCTTCGTCAATGGCCTTGGTGACTGTTTCAAAGAAGTCAACCAGGTTTAAGAGGCAGGATCTGCCCTTAACAAAGCCGAACTGGGTAGGATCCAGTGTCTGTAGGTCCCCAATATCTTTATTTATGAAGTCCATGATGATCCTTTCCATAGCTTTGCAGACCAAGCTAGTCAGGCTTATGGGGCGATAGTTTCCAGGGTCCGTTGAGGCACCACCTTTGTGGAGAGGGACCACTGTTGCTGTACGCCACTCTTTGGGTACATATCCTGTAGTAAGGCTGAGATTGAACCGTAGTTTTAGGTTTGGGTTTAGCTCTTCTTGGAGTTCATGTAGGGCGCAGCCTGGGACACCGTCTGGTCCCATTGATGCTGTGTTTTTTGCTTTGGAGGGCGGCTCCCACCTGAGCATCTGAGATGTCAGGGGGGCAGCACTCTGCTGGGACAGATATTTGCCCTTTTGGTGGGGAGGGGGGGGGAGACGTTTGCGCTGAACCTGTCAGCTAGGATGTTGGCAATGTCTGTGGGTTCGGTGTATTTTTTGTCATTTTGGACTAATTCTGAGCATATCTGGGAATTCCCACCCAGGTTCCTAACATAACTAAAGAAAGCCTTGTGATTATTCTTAGTGTCCTGTGCAATTTTTCTCTCGAAGCTGGCCTTTGACGATATTATGAGTGCCCTTAGTTTTTTGCTAATACTGATAAGAGATGCCTTCCCTTTTTGGGATTTTGCTCTATCATGTAGTAGCTTCCTCCTTCTATTGTATAGTTTGTTTATGGCTGGGGTCCACCAGACAGGTCATCTGCCTTTGGAGGATTGGGTTTTGGTTTTATTTGGGATTGCATGATCCATGCATTCCTGAAGGTGTTCATAGAATGCATTTAAAGGATTCTGTGGTCTGGGCCGTATTTTCCACAGGCCCGGGGGCTTTGAAGGATTCCACCTCAGTTTTGAGGAGTGTGAAATTTGCTTTAGAGAAGTTTTTCACTGTGGTTTTCTGGGCAGGGGGTGGGGTCGAGATGTGAATATCCAGTGAGATCAGTTTATGGTCTGATCTTACCAGTGAGGGATACACTTCTGGTCTGGAGCATAGAGTCCCCATGTTGGTGATGATCAGGTCCAGTATGTTTTCCCCTCTTGTGGGAGTGGTAACAAGTTGTTTCATAGCATTTGAGTTTATGAATTCTAGGAACCTTTGGGCAAGGGTGTTGGAGCTAGAGTAATGCTCCCAATCTATGTTTGGGTAGTTGAAGTCGCCCAATATAATGGTGTTCGGAGAGACCTTTATATTTTCCAGTGTTCTCAGGAAGGCCGAATGGGGTTCCTGGGTTTGGTGGTCTGTAGCAGGCTATAAACTGGAAGGCAGTTTTACCCACTGTTAGTTGCACATGGATAGTCTCTGATGCTTCGTGCTTTGCCACCAACCTGGAGGTGTGGGTATCTTTGATGAATATCGATATTCCCCCTCCTTTTGTGGTTCGGTCCAAGTTTTGGGGCCGAAAAGCATGGTATGAGGTATAACCTGGTAGTGCTGGGGTGCTCTCGGGAGTCCTGAACCAGGTTTCTGTTACTGCACAGATATCGATGTTCTCCATGCTAAGGAGAGTTTCGAGTGTGTGCATCTTGAGGTTTAGACTTCTGGCGTTGAGTAGCATTACTCTTAGTTTCTTATCCCTTGTGATACCTATGGAGGTGGGTTTGTCTTTTGAGCCTTGCCTAAAAAAGGCACTATGGGGGTAGCAAGAGCCTTTGCCAAAATCCGAAAGCCCAGGGGTGACAGGTGCAAGCCGTCCCTAGCAAAGCATCGTGGCTTGTCGTGCATATCATCCCAAGCTGACAGGCATTGGATCCCCTTTGAATGACACCAATACTTAAGCCAGTTGTTGAAATTGATCATCTTGTCTTCATATTGTGGCATCATTCTTGTTGAGGGTAAGATGCTACTCAAGGTCAGGGTCATACCAGCCTGGGCTACATGCTCAGAGAGCTCCTCTATGTCTCTTTTCATGTAGTCCAGGGAGGTACGTCTCAGGTCATTCACACCAGCATGGACAATGACGGAGTCATATTTGTACTTGCCTTGAAGTGACCTGAGTGCTTGTGTTATGTGGCGGATCCTAGCGCCAGACAGGCTGCTCACCGTGACCTTCTCCTTGTTCAGCCTGGTGAGCGGGACGTCAGTGTGCCTGATGATGGAGTCACCTATTACAAGTGTATCAGGTGTGTTGTTTAGCCTTAAGGGCTGTGACTGTTCGGCACACTGGCTTTGTGAGATATGTGTTGCACGTGTTTTGTTTTGGGGTAGCGGTTGCTTGGGTGTCTGCTTTGGAGATCTCTGCTGCTTAGGCAGATCTTTATTTAGAGCCTCCAAGTATGTTTCTGTGTGATTATGTGTTTGATTTGCTGTCATGGTAGGTCTATGTGAGACTGGAATTGTAGTGAGTGTGGTTTCCTTCTCCTCCTGACTGGTTATGCCAGTACTGAGTTGAGAGAGCTTAGCCTCCAGTTTGGCTATATGGTTGCATCTCTCACATGTGTTGGAATTTGTTGGGAGGAGGAGAGGGTTGTCTGTGTACATGAGGCAGTTGTAACATTGCCTCAAGATTCCCATATTCACCAGCTGGACCAGAGAGGAGATTGACAACTGACCTTTGGACATGCTAGAATAATATTGGGAATTCCTTTATAATTGAAAACAGGGGCCAATGGGGAGCGAGGGTGTAGTGCTTTTAATTTTTAGTGCTGACTTTTAATTGCTTTAGTGAGCAAGTGCCATGTAACAAGTGCAATGTGTTACAGGTAACTTAAATGCAAAAAACGACAAACAGTAACTTTCTTTCAAGCGAAGCAAGGAAATAAGTACAGTAAGCAATGCAGATATCACTAGGGATCCACAGAAGCGCTGAGAAGCCGCGTTTTAGGTGGAATTAGCGTTCCAGGGAAATAACAAGCATACAAACAAAGCTAGATTCAGCAGGCCTGGATCTAGTCTATGCTACAGCAAACAAGGTGTACCAATTTCAGTAAGATACAGTTCAAATATTCAGGCACTATAAACCTTTAACCAGAAATTCCCAGCTCAGAAGGGCAGAGTCCAGCCTCTCCTCCCACAAGAGTGCAGACCACGAACCTTCCTAATGTAAAATAACTGGCCTGAAGCCCAAGTGCTTAAACCAGAGCTAATACACTTTAAGAATAACAGACACTGAGCTCTCAAT